>NC_134559.1:41208825-41254492 GCF_025594145.1 Primulina tabacum
GATCGCACCCGACATTGAGTGGGATGTTATTCTTATATCCCTCGAGTACGTGTGGAGGCAGGGCGGCGATGGGACAACACGCCGGCCCTGCTCTCTCGCCCAATCATAACCATGAAGTTAAGCGTCTGGCGCGATGGACAGCGTAGGATGGGTGATCCGGCCCTGGGATAGACCTCGTCTCGCGACCGTTTATGTAAATTACGGATAAAACAGTCGAAAATAATTGTTTTAATGAGTTACACCGTCTCCGGAGTAATCTCGTCATACCCTTCCGCACAGACACGGCTCACGACAACCAAAAATCGATAAATCGTCCCAGAACTAGAAAAAAATAAGAAGAAGGAAATAACGAATGTAAAGCTATTATTATGCCTCATGATACGATAAAATGGAACCGGAATCGCAATTTCGAACTTCCTAAGCGGATTCTCGAGAAAACGAAAGCTGGAACAGAGAAGCGGTAAATCGCAAAATTAGAGGGTCTTAGAGAAGGAATTCGGCTAAAAATCTCGTCCAGCTCATTGCGTAGTAATGAGTCTCGTCCGTTTGCCCGTTTACATCAAATTAGCCTACATTTTGTCCAAATCCGGCAGTGCCCGAGCTACTTTCATTTCACATGTCTTATCTGGTCCCGATCGAGATTCAGATGATTGAGCCGAAACTCGTCTGTCAACAAGTAATCAGAAATAGAAAACACGAAAAAGGGTGCAACACGAGGACTTCCCAGAGGGGTCACCCATCTTAGTACTACTCTTCAGCCCAAGCACGCTTAACTTCGTACTTCTAATGGGATCCGGTGCATTAGTGCTGGTATGATCGCACCCGACATTGAGTGGGATGTTTATTCTTATATCCCTCGAGTACGTGTGGAGCGGGCGGCGATGGACAACACGCGGCACTTGTCTCGCCCAATCATAACCATGAAGTTAAGCGTTCTGACGCGATGGCAGAGCTATGATGGGTGACCTCCCTGGGAAGACCTCGTGTCGCGACCGTTTACGTAAATTATGGATAAAACAGTCGAAATAATTGTTTTTAATGAGTTCACCGTCTCCGGAGTAATCTGCGTCATACCCTTCCGCCCAAAACCGGCTCACGACAACAAAAATCGATAAATGTTCCCAGAAAATAGAAAAAAAAATAAGAAGAAGAAAATAACGAATGTAAAGCTGTTATTATGCCTGGGATACGATAAAATGGAACCGGAATCGATTTCGAACTTCCTAAGCGGATTTCTCGAGGAAACGAAAGCTTAACAGAAGCGGTAAATCGCAAATTAGAGGGTCTTAGAGAAGAAATTCGGATAAAATCTCGTCAGCTCATTGCGTAGTAATGAGTCTCGTCCGTTTGCCCGTTTACAATCAAATTAGCCTACAATTTTGTTCAAATCCGGCAGTGCCCGAGCTACTTTCATTTAACATGTCTTATCTGGTCCCGATCGAGATTCAGATGATTTGAGCCGAAAATCGTTGTCAACAAGTAATCAAAAATAGAAAAACACGAAAAGGGGTGCAACACGAGGACTTCCCAGGGGGTCACCCATCCTAGTACTGCGCTTTCGCCCAAGCACGCTTAACTTCGGAGTTCTGATGGGATCCGGTGCATTAGTGCTGGTATGATCGCACCCGACATTGAGTGGGATGTTTATTCTTATATCCCTCGAGTACGTGCGAAGCGGGCGGCGATGGACAACACGCGGCCCATCTCTCGCCCAATCATAACCATGAAGTTAAGCGTTCTGGCGCGATGGCATAGCTAGGATGGGTGACCTCCCTAGAAAGACCTCGTATCGCGACCGTTTATGTAAATTATGGATAAAACAGTCGAAATAATAGTTTTTAATGAGTTCACCGTCTCAGGAGTAATCTGCGTCATACCCTTCCGCACAGAACCGGCTCACGACAACAAAAATCGATAAATGTTCCCAGAAAATAGAAAAAAAATAAGAAGAAGGAAATAACGAATGTAAAGCTATTATTATGCCTCGGATACGATAAAATGGAACCTGAATCGAATTTCGAACTTCTAGGCGGATTTCTGGAGGAAACGAAAGTTGAACAAAAGCGGTAAATCGCAAATTAGAGGGTATTAGAGAAGGAATTCGGCTAAAATCTCGTCAGCTTATTGCGTAGTAATGAGTCTCGTCCGTTTGCCCATTTACAATCAAATTAGCCTACAATTTTGTCCAAATCCGGCAGTGCCCGATCTACTTTCATTTCACATGTCTTATCTGGTCCCGATCGAGATTCAGATGATTTGAGCCGAAAATCGTATGTCAACAAGTAATCAAAAATAGAAAAACACGAAAAGGGGTGCAACACGAGGACTTCCAAGGAGGTTACCCATCCTAGTACTGCTCTCGCCCAAGCACCTTAACTTCGGAGTTCTGATGGGATCCGGTGCATTAGTGCTGGTATGATCGCACCCGACATTGAGTGGGATGTTTATTCTTATATCCCTCGAGTACGTGTGGAGCGGGCGGCGATGGACAACACGCGGCACTGCTCTCGCCCAATCATAACCATGAAGTTAAGCGTTCTGGCTCGATGGCAGAGGTAGGATGGGTGACCTCCCTGGGAAGACCTCGTGTCGCGACCGTTTACGTAAATTATGGATAAAACAGTCGAAATAATTGTTTTTAATGAGTTCACCGTCTCCGGAGTAATCTGCGTCATACCCTTCCGCACAGAACCGGCTCACGACAACAAAAATCGATAAATGTTCCCAGAAAATAGAAAAAAAATAAGAAGAAGGAAATAACGAATGTAAAGCTATTATTATGCCTGGGATACGATAAAATGGAACCGGAATCGAATTTCGAACTTCCTAAGCGGATTTCCGAGGAAACGAAAGCTTAACAGAAGCGGTAATCGCAAATTAGAGGGTCTTAGAGAAGGAATTCGGCTAAAATCTCGTCAGCTCATTGCGTAGTAATGAGTCTCGTCCGTTTGCCCGTTTACAATCAAATTAGCCTACAATTTTGTCCAAATCCGGCAGTGCCCGAGCTACTTTCATTTCACATGTCTTATCTGGTCCCGATCGAGATTCAGATGATTTGAGCCGAAAATCGTCTGTCAACAAGTAATCAAAAATAGAAAAACACGAAAAGGGGTGCAACACGAGGACTTCCCAGGAGGTTAGCCATCCTAGTACTGCTCTCGCCCAAGCACCTTAACTTCGGAGTTCTGATGGGATCCGGTGCATTAGTGCTGGTATGATCGCACCCGACATTGAGTGGGATGTTTATTCTTATATCCCTCGAGTACGTGTGGAGCGGGCGGCGATGGACAACACGCGGCACTGCTCTCGCCCAATCATAACCATGAAGTTAAGCGTTCTGGCGCGATGGCAGAGCTAGGATGGGTGACCTCCCTGGGAAGACCTCGTGTCGCGACCGTTTACGTAAATTATGGATAAAACAGTCGAAATATTGTTTTTAATGAGTTAACCGTCTCCGGAGTAATCTGCGTCATACCCTTCCGCACAGAACCGGCTCACGACAACAAAAATCGATAAATGTTCCCAGAAAATAGAAAAAAAATAAGAAGAAGGAAATAACGAATGTAAAGCTATTATTATGCTTGGGATACGATAAAATGGAACCGGAATCGAATTTCGAACTTTCTAAGCGGATTTCTCGAGGAAACGAAAGCTTAACAGAAGCGGTAAATCGCAAATTAGAGGGTCTTAGAGAAGGAATTCGGATAAAATCTCGTCAGCTCATTGCGTAGTAATGAGTCTCGTCCGTTTGCCCGTTTACAATCAAATTAGCCTACAATTTTGTCCAAATCCGGCAGTGCCCGAGCTACTTTCATTTCACATGTCTTATCTGGTCCCGATCGAGATTCAGATGATTTGAGCCGAAAATCGTCTGTCAACAAGTAATCAAAAATAGAAAAACACGAAAAGGGGTGCAACACGAGGAACTTCCCAGGGGGTCACCCATCCTAGTACTGCACTTTCGCCCAAGCACGCTTAACTTCGGAGTTCTGATGGGATCCGATGCATTAGTGCTGGTATGATCGCACCCGACATTGAGTGGGATGTTTATTCTTATATCCCTCGTGTACGTGTGGAGCGGGCGGCGATGGACAACACGCGGCACTGCTCTCGCCCAATCATAACCATGAAGTTAAGCGTTCTGGCGCGATGGCAGAGCTAGGATGGGTGACCTCCCTGGGAAGACCTCGTGTCGCGACCGTTTACGTAAATTATGGATAAAACAGTCGAAATAATTGTTTTTAATGAGTTCACCGTCTCCGGAGTAATCTGCGTCATACCCTTCCGCCCAAAACCGGCTCACGACAACAAAAATCGATAAATGTTCCCAGAAAATAGAAAAAAAAATAAGAAGAAGGAAATAACGAATGTAAAGCTGTTATTATGCCTGGGATACGATAAAATGGAACCGGAATCGAATTTCGAACTTCCTAAGCGGATTTCTCGAGGAAACGAAAGCTTAACAGAAGCGGTAAATCGCAAATTAGAGGGTCTTAGAGAAGAAATTCGGATAAAATCTCGTCAGCTCATTGCGTAGTAATGAGTCTCGTCCGTTTGCCCGTTTACAATCAAATTAGCCTACAATTTTGTCCAAATCCGGTAGTGCCCGAGCTACTTTCATTTCACATGTCTTATCTGGTCCCGATCGAGATTCAGATGATTTGAGCCGAAAATCGTCTGTCAACAAGTAATCAAAAATAGAAAAACACGAAAAGGGGTGCAACACGAGGACTTCTATGAATGTAAAGCTATTATTATTCCTGGGATACGATAAAATGGATCCGGAATCGAATTTCGAACTTCCTAAACGGATTTTTTGAGGAAACGAAACATTAACAGAAGTTGTAAATCGCAACTTAGAGGGTCTTAGAGAAGAAATTTAGCTAAAATCTCGCGAGCACTTTGCGGAGTAATGAGTCTCGTCCGTTTGCCCGTTTACAATAAAATTAGCCTACAATTTTGTCCAAATCAGGCAGTACCCGAGCTACGCTGATTTCACATGTCTTATTTGGTCCCGATCGAGATTCAGATGATTTGAGCAGAAAATCGTCCGTCAACAAGTAATCAAAAATAGAAAAACACGAAAAGGGGTGCAACACGAGGACTTCCCAGGTGGTCACCGATCCTAGTACTGCGCTTTCGCCCAAGCACGCTTAACTTCGGAGTTCTGATGGGATCCGGTGCATTAGTGCTGGTATGATCGCACTCGACATTGAGTGGGATGTTTATTCTTATATCCCTCGAGTACGTGTGGAGCGGGCGGCGATGGACAACACGTGGCACTGCTCTCGCCCAATCATAACCATGAAGTTAAGCGTTCTGGCGCGATGGCAGAGCTAGGATGGGTGACCTCCCTGGGAAGACCTCGTGTCGCGACCGTTTACGTAAATTATGGATAAAACAGTCGAAATAATTGTTTTTAATGAGTTATTCGTCTCCGGAGTAATCTGCGTCATACCCTTCCGCACAGAACCGGCTCACGACAACAAAAATCGATAAATGTTCCCAGAAAATAGAAAAAAAATAAAAGGAAGGAAATAACGAATGTAAAGCTATTATTATGCCTCGGCTACGATAAAATGGAACCGGAATCGAATTTCGAACTTCCTAAGCGGATTTCTCGAGAAAACGAAAGCTTAACAGAAGCGGTAAATCGCAAATTAGAGGGTCTTAAAGAAGGAATTCGGCTAAAATCTCGTCAGCTCATTGCGTAGTAATGAGTCTCGTCCGTTTGCCCGTTTACAATCAAATTAGCCTACAATTTTGTCCAAATCCGGCAGTGCCCGAGGTACTTTCATTTCACATGTCTTATCTGGTCCCGATCGAGATTCAGATGATTTGAGCCGAAACTCGTCTGTCAACAAGTAATCAAAAATAGAAAAACACGAAAAGGGGTGCAACACGAGGACTTCCCAGGGGGTCACCCATCCTAGTACTGCGCTTTCGCCCAAGCACGCTTAACTTCGGAGTTCTGATGGGATCCGGTGCATTAGTGCTGGTATGATCGCACCTGACATTGAGTGGGATGTTTATTCTTATATCCCTCGAGTACGTGTGGAGCGGGCGGCGATGGACAACACGCGGCACTGCTCTCGCCCAATCATAACCATGAAGTTAAGCGTTCTGGCGCGATGGCAGAGCTAGGATGGGTGACCTCCCTGGGAAGACCTCGTGTCGCGACCGTTTACGTAAATTATGGATAAAACAGTCGAAATAATTGTTTTTAATGAGTTCACCGTCTCCGGAGTAATCTGCGTCATACCCTTCCGCACAGAACCGGCTCACGACAACAAAAATCGATAAATGTTCCCAGAAAATAGAAAAAAAATAAGAAGAAGGAAATAACGAATGTAAAGCTATTATTATGCCTCGGATACGATAAAATTGAACCGGAATCGAATTTCGAACTTCCTAAGCGGATTTCTCGAGAAAACGAAAGCTTAACAGAAGCGGTAAATCGCAAATTAGAGGGTCTTAGAGAAGGAATTCGGCTAAAATCTCGTCAGCTCATTGCGTAGTAATGAGTCTCGTCCGTTTGCCCGTTTACAATCAAATTAGCCTAGAATTTTGTCCAAATCCGGCAGTGCCCGAGCTACTTTCATTTCACATGTCTTATCTGGTCCCGATCGAGATTCAGATGATTTGAGCCGAAACTCGTCTGTCAACAAGTAATAAGAAATAGAAAAACACGAAAAGGGGTGCAACACGAGGACTTCCCAGGGGGTCACCCATCCTAGTACTGCTCTCGCCCAAGCACGCTTAACTTCGGAGTTCTGATGGGATCCGGTGCATTAGTGCTGGTATGATCGTACCCGACATTGAGTGGGTTGTTTATTCTTATATCCCTCGAGTACGTGTGGAGCTGGCGGCGATGGACAACACGCGGCACTGCTCTCGCCCAATCATAACCATGAAGTTAAGCGTTCTGGCGCGATGGCAGAGCTAGGATGGGTGACCTCCCTGGGAAGACCTCGTGTCGCGACCGTTTACGTAAATTATAGATAAAACATTCGAAATAATTGTTTTTAATGAGTTGACCATCTCCGGAGTAATCTGCGTCATACCCTTCCGCACAGAACCGGCTCACGACAACAAAAATCGATAAATGTTGGCAGAAAATAAAAAAAAATAAGAAGAAGGAAATAACGAATGTAAGCTATTATTATTCTTAGGATACGATAAAATGGAACCAGAATCGAATTTCGAACTTCCTAAGCGGATTTCTCGAGGAAACGAAAGCTTAACAGAAGCGGTAAATCGCAAATTAGAGGGTCTTAGAGAAGGAATTCGGCTAAAATCTCGTCAGCTCATTGCGTAGTAATGAGTCTCGTCCGTTTGCCCGTTTACAATCAAATTAGCCTACAATTTTGTCCAAATCCGGCAGTGCCCGAGCTACTTTCATTTCACATGTCTTATCTGGTCCCGATCGAGATTCAGATGATTTGAGCCGAAAATCGTCTGTCAACAAGTAATCAAAAATAGAAAAACACGAAAAGGGGTGCAACACGAGGACTTCCCAGGGGGTCACCCATCCTAGTACTGCTCTTCGCCCAAGCACGCTTAACTTCGGAGTTCTGATGGGATCCGGTGCATTAGTGCTGGTATGATCGCACCCGACATTGAGTGGGATGTTTATTCTTATATCCCTCGAGTACGTGTGGAGCGGGCGGCGATGGACAACACGCGGCACTGCTCTCGCCCAATCATAACCATGAAGTTAAGCGTTCTGGCGCGATGGCAGAGCTAGGATGGGTGACCTCCCTGGGAAGACCTCGTGTCGCGACCGTTTACGTAAATTATGGATAAAACAGTCGAAATAATTGTTTTTAATGAGTTAACCGTCTCCGGAGTAATCTGCGTCATACCCTTCCGCACAGAACCGGCTCACGACAACAAAAATCGATAAATGTTCCCAGAAAATAGAAAAAAAAATAAGAAGAAGGAAATAACGAATGTAAAGCTATTATTATG
Source organism: Primulina tabacum (assembly GCF_025594145.1). Lineage (NCBI taxonomy): Eukaryota > Viridiplantae > Streptophyta > Magnoliopsida > Lamiales > Gesneriaceae > Primulina > Primulina tabacum. The sequence continues at coordinate 41,216,797 of NC_134559.1, forward strand.
CCTGGGATACGATAAAATGGAACCAGAATCGAATTTCGAACTTCCTAAGCGGATTTCTCGAGGAAACGAAAGCTTAACAGAAGCGGTAAATCGCAAATTAGAGGGTCTTAGAGAAGGAATTCGGCTAAAATCTCGTCAGCTCATTGCGTAGTAATGAGTCTCGTCCGTTTGCCCGTTTACAATCAAATTAGCCTACAATTTTGTCCAAATCCGGCAGTGCCCGAGCTACTTTCATTTCACATGTCTTATCTGGTCCCGATCGAGATTCAGATGATTTGAGCCGAAACTCGTCTGTCAACAAGTAATCAAAATAGAAAAACACGAAAAGGGGTGCAACACGAGGACTTCCCAGGGGGTCACCCATCCTAGTACTGCCTCTCGCCCAAGCACGCTTAACTTCGGAGTTCTGATGGGATCCGGTGCATTAGTGCTGGTATGATCGCACCCGACATTGAGTGGGATGTTTATTCTTATATCCCTCGAGTACGTGTGGAGCGGGCGGCGATGGACAACACGCGGCACTGCTCTCGCCCAATCATAACCATGAAGTTAAGCGTTCTGGCGCGATGGCAGAGCTAGGATGGGTGACCTCCCTGGGAAGACCTCGTGTCGCGACCGTTTACTTAAATTATGGATAAAATAGTCGAAATAATTAGTTTTAATGAGCTTAACCGTCTCCGGAGTAATCTGCGTCATACCCTTCCGCACAGAACCGGCTCACGACAACAAAAATCGATAAATGTTCCCAGAAAATAGAAAAAAAAATAAGAAGAAGGAAATAACGAATAAAAAGCTATTATTATGCCTGGGATACGATAAAATGGAACCGGAATCGAATTTCAAACTTCCTAAGCGGATTTCTCGAGGAAACGAAAGCTTAACAGAAGCGGTAAATCGCAAATTAGAGGGTCTTAGAGAAGGAATTCGGCTAAAATCTCGTCAGCTCATTGCGTAGTAATGAGTCTCGTCCGTTTGCCCGTTTACAATCAAATTAGCCTACAATTTTGTCCAAATCCGGCAGTGCCCGAGCTACTTTCATTTCACATGTCTTATCTGGTCCCGATCGAGATTCAGATGATTTGAGCCGAAAATCGTCTGTCAACAAGTAATCAAAAATAGAAAAACACGAAAAGGGGTGCAACACGAGGACTTCCCAGGGGGTCACCCATCCTAGTACTGCGCTTTCGCCCAAGCACGCTTAACTTCGGAGTTCTGATGGGATCCGGTGCATTAGTGCTGGTATGATCGCACCCGACATTGAGTGGGATGTTTATTCTTATATCCCTCGAGTACGTGTGGAGCGGGCGGCGATGGACAACACGCGGCACTGCTCTCGCCCAATCATAACCATGAAGTTAAGCGTTCTGGCGCGATGGCAGAGCTAGGATGGGTGACCTCCCTGGGAAGACCTCGTGTCGCGACCGTTTACGTAAATTATGGATAAAACAGTCGAAATAATTGTTTTTAATGAGTTCACCGTCTCCGGAGTAATCTGCGTCATACCCTTCCGCACAGAACCGGCTCACGACAACAAAAATCGATAAATGTTCCCAGAAAATAGAAAAAAAATAAGAAGAAGGAAATAACGAATGTAAAGCTATTATTATGCCTGGGATACGATAAAATGGAACCGGAATCGAATTTCGAACTTCCTAAGCGGATTTCTCGAGGAAACGAAAGCTTAACAGAAGCGGTAAATCGCAAATTAGAGGGTCTTAGAGAAGGAATTCGGCTAAAATCTCGTCAGCTCATTGCGTAGTAATGAGTCTCGTCCGTTTGCCCGTTTACAATCAAATTAGCCTACAATTTTGTCCAAATCCGGCAGTGCCCGAGCTACTTTCATTTCACATGTCTTATCTGGTCCCGATCGAGATTCAGATGATTTGAGCCGAAACTCGTCTGTCAACAAGTAATCAGAAATAGAAAAACACGAAAAGGGGTGCAACACGAGGACTTCCCAGGGGGTCACCCATCCTAGTACTGCTCTCGCCCAAGCACGCTTAACTTCGGAGTTCTGATGGGATCCGGTGCATTAGTGCTGGTATGATCGCACCCGACATTGAGTGGGATGTTTATTCTTATATCCCTCGAGTACGTGTGGAGCGGGCGGCGATGGACAACATGCGGCACTGCTCTCGCCCAATCATAACCATGAAGTTAAGCGTTCTGGCGCGATGGCAGAGCTATGATGGGTGACCTCCCTGGGAAGACCTCGTGTCGCGACCGTTTACGTAATTTATGGATAAAATAGTCGAAATAATTGTTTTTAATGAGTTAACCGTCTCCGGAGTAATCTGCGTCATACCCTTCCGCACAGAACCGGCTCACGACAACAAAAATCGAATAAATGTTCCCAGAAAATAGAAAAAAAAATAAGAAGAAGGAAATAACGAATGTAAAGCTATTATTATGCTTGGGATACGATAAAGTGGAACCCGAATCGAATTTCGAACTTCTAAGCGGATTTCTCGAGGAAACGAAAGCTTAACAGAAGCGGTAAATCGCAGATTAGAGGGTCTTAGAGAAGGAATTCGGCTAAAATCTCGTCAAGCTCATTGCGTAGTAATGAGTCTCGTCCGTTTGCCCGTTTACAATCAAATTAGCCTACAATTTTGTCCAAATCCGGCAGTGCCCGAGCTACTTTCATTTCACATGTTTTATCTGGTCCCGATCGAGATTCAGATGATTTGAGCCGAAAATCGTCTGTCAACAAGTAATCAAAAATAGAAAAACACGAAAAGGGGTGCAACACGAGACTTCCCAGGGGGTCACCCATCCTAGTACTGCACTTTCGCCCAAGCACGCTTAACTTCGGAGTTCTGATGGGATCCGATGCATTAGTGCTGGTATGATCGCACCCGACATTGAGTGGGATGTTTATTCTTATATCCCTCGTGTACGTGTGGAGCGGGCGGCGATGGACAACACGCGGCACTGCTCTCGCCCAATCATAACCATGAAGTTAAGCGTTCTGGCGCGATGGCAGAGCTAGGATGGGTGACCTCCCTGGGAAGACCTCGTGTCGCGACCGTTTACGTAAATTATGGATAAAACAGTCGAAATAATTGTTTTTAATGAGTTCACCGTCTCCGGAGTAATCTGCGTCATACCCTTCCGCCCAAAACCGGCTCACGACAACAAAAATCGATAAATGTTCCCAGAAAATAGAAAAAAAAATAAGAAGAAGGAAATAACGAATGTAAAGCTGTTATTATGCCTGGGATACGATAAAATGGAACCGGAATCGAATTTCGAACTTCCTAAGCGGATTTCTCGAGGAAACGAAAGCTTAACAGAAGCGGTAAATCGCAAATTAGAGGGTCTTAGAGAAGAAATTCGGATAAAATCTCGTCAGCTCATTGCGTAGTAATGAGTCTCGTCCGTTTGCCCGTTTACAATCAAATTAGCCTACAATTTTGTCCAAATCCGGTAGTGCCCGAGCTACTTTCATTTCACATGTCTTATCTGGTCCCGATCGAGATTCAGATGATTTGAGCCGAAAATCGTCTGTCAACAAGTAATCAAAAATAGAAAAACACGAAAAGGGGTGCAACACGAGGACTTCTATGAATGTAAAGCTATTATTATTCCTGGGATACGATAAAATGGATCCGGAATCGAATTTCGAACTTCCTAAACGGATTTTTTGAGGAAACGAAACATTAACAGAAGTTGTAAATCGCAACTTAGAGGGTCTTAGAGAAGAAATTTAGCTAAAATCTCGCGAGCACTTTGCGGAGTAATGAGTCTCGTCCGTTTGCCCGTTTACAATAAAATTAGCCTACAATTTTGTCCAAATCAGGCAGTACCCGAGCTACGCTGATTTCACATGTCTTATTTGGTCCCGATCGAGATTCAGATGATTTGAGCAGAAAATCGTCCGTCAACAAGTAATCAAAAATAGAAAAACACGAAAAGGGGTGCAACACGAGGACTTCCCAGGTGGTCACCGATCCTAGTACTGCGCTTTCGCCCAAGCACGCTTAACTTCGGAGTTCTGATGGGATCCGGTGCATTAGTGCTGGTATGATCGCACTCGACATTGAGTGGGATGTTTATTCTTATATCCCTCGAGTACGTGTGGAGCGGGCGGCGATGGACAACACGTGGCACTGCTCTCGCCCAATCATAACCATGAAGTTAAGCGTTCTGGCGCGATGGCAGAGCTAGGATGGGTGACCTCCCTGGGAAGACCTCGTGTCGCGACCGTTTACGTAAATTATGGATAAAACAGTCGAAATAATTGTTTTTAATGAGTTATTCGTCTCCGGAGTAATCTGCGTCATACCCTTCCGCACAGAACCGGCTCACGACAACAAAAATCGATAAATGTTCCCAGAAAATAGAAAAAAAATAAAAGGAAGGAAATAACGAATGTAAAGCTATTATTATGCCTCGGCTACGATAAAATGGAACCGGAATCGAATTTCGAACTTCCTAAGCGGATTTCTCGAGAAAACGAAAGCTTAACAGAAGCGGTAAATCGCAAATTAGAGGGTCTTAGAGAAGGAATTCGGCTAAAATCTCGTCAGCTCATTGCGTAGTAATGAGTCTCGTCCGTTTGCCCGTTTACAATCAAATTAGCCTACAATTTTGTCCAAATCCGGCAGTGCCCGAGCTACTTTCATTTCACATGTCTTATCTGGTCCCGATCGAGATTCAGATGATTTGAGCCGAAACTCGTCTGTCAACAAGTAATCAAAAATAGAAAAACACGAAAAGGGGTGCAACACGAGGACTTCCCAGGGGGTCACCCATCCTAGTACTGCGCTTTCGCCCAAGCACGCTTAACTTCGGAGTTCTGATGGGATCCGGTGCATTAGTGCTGGTATGATCGCACCCGACATTGAGTGGGATGTTTATTCTTATATCCCTCGAGTACGTGTGGAGCGGGCGGCGATGGACAACACGCGGCACTGCTCTCGCCCAATCATAACCATGAAGTTAAGCGTTCTGGCGCGATGGCAGAGCTAGGATGGGTGACCTCCCTGGGAAGACCTCGTGTCGCGACCGTTTACGTAAATTATGGATAAAACAGTCGAAATAATTGTTTTTAATGAGTTCACCGTCTCCGGAGTAATCTGCGTCATACCCTTCCGCACAGAACCGGCTCACGACAACAAAAATCGATAAATGTTCCCAGAAAATAGAAAAAAAATAAGAAGAAGGAAATAACGAATGTAAAGCTATTATTATGCCTCGGATACGATAAAATGGAACCGGAATCGAATTTCGAACTTCCTAAGCGGATTTCTCGAGGAAACGAAAGCTTAACAGAAGCGGTAAATCGCAAATTAGAGGGTCTTAGAGAAGGAATTCGGCTAAAATCTCGTCAGCTCATTGCGTAGTAATGAGTCTCGTCCGTTTGCCCGTTTACAATCAAATTAGCCTACAATTTTGTCCAAATCCGGCAGTGCCCGAGCTACTTTCATTTCACATGTCTTATCTGGTCCCGATCGAGATTCAGATGATTTGAGCCGAAAATCGTCTGTCAACAAGTAATCAAAAATAGAAAAACACGAAAAGGGGTGCAACACGAGGACTTCCCAGGGGGTCACCCATCCTAGTACTGCTCTCGCCCAAGCACGCTTAACTTCGGAGTTCTGATGGGATCCGGTGCATTAGTGCTGGTATGATCGCACCCGACATTGAGTGGGATGTTTATTCTTATATCCCTCGAGTACGTGTGGAGCGGGCGGCGATGGACAACACGCGGCACTGCTCTCGCCCAATCATAACCATGAAGTTAAGCGTTCTGGCGCGATGGCAGAGCTAGGATGGGTGACCTCCCTGGGAAGACCTCGTGTCGCGACCGTTTACGTAAATTATGGATAAAACAGTCGAAATAATTGTTTTTAATGAGTTAACCGTCTCCGGAGTAATCTGCGTCATACCCTTCCGCACAGAACCGGCTCACGACAACAAAAATCGATAAATGTTCCCAGAAAATATAAAAAAAAATAAGAAGAAGGAAATAACGAATGTAAAGCTATTATTATGCCTGGGATACGATAAAATGGAACCAGAATCGAATTTCGAACTTCCTAAGCGGATTTCTCGAGGAAACGAAAGCTTAACAGAAGCGGTAAATCGCAAATTAGAGGGTCTTAGAGAAGGAATTCGGCTAAAATCTCGTCAGCTCATTGCGTAGTAATGAGTCTCGTCCGTTTGCCCGTTTACAATCAAATTAGCCTACAATTTTGTCCAAATCCGGCAGTGCCCGAGCTACTTTCATTTCACATGTCTTATCTGGTCCCGATCGAGATTCAGATGATTTGAGCCGAAAATCGTCTGTCAACAAGTAATCAAAATAGAAAAACACGAAAAGGGTGCAACACGAGGACTTCCCAGGGGGTCACCCATCCTAGTACTGCTCTCGCCCAAGCACGCTTAACTTCGGAGTTCTGATGGGATCCGGTGCATTAGTGCTGGTATGATCGCACCCGACATTGAGTGGGATGTTTATTCTTATATCCCTCGAGTACGTGTGGAGCGGGCGGCGATGGACAACACGCGGCAGTGCTCTCGCCCAATCATAACCATGAAGTTAAGCGTTCTGGCGCGATGGCAGAGCTAGGATGGGTGACCTCCCTGGGAAGACCTCGTGTCGCGACCGTTTACGTAAATTATGGATAAAACAGTCGAAATAATTATTTTAATGAGTTAACCGTCTCCGGAGTAATCTGCGTCATACCCTTCCGCACAGAACCGGCTCACGACAACAAAAATCGATAAATGTTCCCAGAAAATAGAAAAAAAATAAGAAGAAGGAAATAACGAATGTACAAGCAATTATTATGTTGGGATACGATAAAATGGAACCGGAATCGAATTTCAAACTTCCTAAGCGGATTTCTCGAGGAAACGAAAGCTTAACAGAAGCGGTAAATCGCAAATTAGAGTGTCTTAGAGATGGAATTCGGCTAAAATCTCGTCAGCTCATTGCGTAGTAATGAGTCTCGTCCGTTTGCCCGTTTACAATCAAATTAGCCTACAATTTTGTCCAAATCCGGCATTGCCCGAGCTACTTTCATTTCACATGTCTTATCTGGTCTCGATTGAGATTCAGATGATTTGAGCCGAAAATCGTCTGTCAACAAGTAATCAAAAATAGAAAAACACCAAAAGGGGTGCAACACGAGGACTTCCCAGGGGGTCACCCATCCTAGTACTGCGCTTTCGCCCAAGCACGCTTAACTTCGGAGTTCTGATGGGATCCGGTGCATTAGTGCTGGTATGATCGCACCCGACATTGAGTGGGATGTTTATTCTTATATCCCTCGAGTACGTGTGGAGCGGGCGGCGATGGACAACACGCGGCACTGCTCTCGCCCAATCATAACCATGAAGTTAAGCGTTCTGGCGCGATGGCAGAGCTAGGATGGGTGACCTCCCTGGGAAGACCTCGTGTCGCGACCGTTTACGTAAATTATGGATAAAACAGTCGAAATAATTGTTTTTAATGAGTTCACCGTCTCCGGAGTAATCTGCGTCATACCCTTCCGCACAGAACCGGCTCACGACAACAAAAATCGATAAATGTTCCCAGAAAATAGAAAAAAAAATAAGAAGAAGGAAATAACGAATGTAAAGCTATTATTATGCCTGGGATACGATAAAATGGAACCGGAATCGAATTTCGAACTTCCTAAGCGGATTTCTCGAGGAAACGAAAGCTTAACAGAAGCGGTAAATCGCAAATTAGAGGGTCTTAGAGAAGGAATTCGGCTAAAATCTCGTCAGCTCATTGCGTAGTAATGAGTCTCGTCCGTTTGCCCGTTTACAATCAAATTAGCCTACAATTTTGTCCAAATCCGGCAGTGCCCGAGCTACTTTCATTTCACATGTCTTATCTGGTCCCGATCGAGATTCAGATGATTTGAGCCGAAACTCGTCTGTCAACAAGTAATCAAAATAGAAAAAACACGAAAAGGGGTGCAACACGAGGACTTCCCAGGGGGTCACCCATCCTAGTACTGCTCTTCGCCCAAGCACGCTTAACTTCGGAATTCTTTTGGGATCCGGTTCATTAGTGCTGGTATGATCGCACCCGACATTGAGTGGGATGTTTATTCTTATATCCCTCGAGTACGTGTGGAGCGGGCGGCGATGGACAACACGCGGCACTGCTCTCGCCCAATCATAACCATGAAGTTAAGCGTTCTGGCGCGATGGCAGAGCTAGGATGGGTGACCTCCCTGGGAAGACCTCGTGTCGCGACCGTTTACGTAAATTATGGATAAAACAGTCGAAATAATTGTTTTTAATGAGTTGACCGTCTCCGGAGTAATCTGCGTCATACCCTTCCGCACAGAACCGGCTCACGACAACAAAAATCGATAAATGTTCCCAGAAAATAGAAAAAAAATAAGAAGAAGGAAATAACGAATGTAAAGCTATTATTATGCTTGGGATACGATAAAATGGAACCGAATCGAATTTCGAACTTCCTAAGCGGATTTCTCGAGGAAACGAAAGCTTAACAGAAGCGGTAAATCGCAAATTAGAGGGTCTTAGAGAAGGAATTCGGCTAAAATCTCGTCAGCTCATTGCGTAGTAATGAGTCTCGTCCGTTTGCCCGTTTACAATCAAATTAGCCTACAATTTTGTCCAAATCCGGCAGTGCCCGAGCTACTTTCATTTCACATGTCTTATCTGGTCCCGATCGAGATTCAGATGATTTGAGCCGAAACTCGTCTGTCAACAAGTAATCAAAAATAGAAAAACACGAAAAGGGGTGCAACACGAGGACTTCCCAGGGGGTCACCCATCCTAGTACTGCTCTCGCCCAAGCACGCTTAACTTCGGAGTTCTGATGGGATCCGGTGCATTAGTGCTGGTATGATCGCACCCGACATTGAGTGGGATGTTTATTCTTATATCCCTCGAGTACGTGTGGAGCGGGCGGCGATGGACAACACGCGGCACTGCTCTCGCCCAATCATAACCATGAAGTTAAGCGTTCTGGCGCGATGGCAGAGCTAGGATGGGTGACCTCCCTGGGAAGACCTCGTGTCGCGACCGTTTACGTAAATTATGGATAAAACAGTCGAAATAATTGTTTTTAATGAGTTAACCGTCTCCGGAGTAATCTGCGTCATACCCTTCCGCACAGAACCGGCTCACGACAACAAAAATCGATAAATGTTCCCAGAAAATAGAAAAAAAAATAAGAAGAAGGAAATAACGAATGTAAAGCTATTATTATGCCTGGGATACGATAAAATGGAACCGGAATCGAATTTCGAACTTCCTAAGCGGATTTCTCGAGGAAACGAAAGCTTAACAGAAGCGGTAAATCGCAAATTAGAGGGTCTTAGAGAAGGAATTCGGATAAAATCTCGTCAGCTCATTGCGTAGTAATGAGTCTCGTCCGTTTGCCCGTTTACAATCAAATTAGCCTACAATTTTGTCCAAATCCGGTAGTGCCCGAGCTACTTTCATTTCACATGTCTTATCTGGTCCCGATCGAGATTCAGATGATTTGAGCCGAAAATCGTCTGTCAACAAGTAATCAAAAATAGAAAAACACGAAAAGGGGTGCAACACGAGGACTTCTATGAATGTAAAGCTATTATTATTCCTGGGATACGATAAAATGGATCCGGAATCGAATTTCGAACTTCCTAAACGGATTTTTTGAGGAAACGAAACATTAACAGAAGTTGTAAATCGCAACTTAGAGGGTCTTAGAGAAGAAATTTAGCTAAAATCTCGCGAGCACTTTGCGGAGTAATGAGTCTCGTCCGTTTGCCCGTTTACAATAAAATTAGCCTACAATTTTGTCCAAATCAGGCAGTACCCGAGCTACGCTGATTTCACATGTCTTATTTGGTCCCGATCGAGATTCAGATGATTTGAGCAGAAAATCGTCCGTCAACAAGTAATCAAAAATAGAAAAACACGAAAAGGGGTGCAACACGAGGACTTCCCAGGTGGTCACCGATCCTAGTACTGCGCTTTCGCCCAAGCACGCTTAACTTCGGAGTTCTGATGGGATCCGGTGCATTAGTGCTGGTATGATCGCACTCGACATTGAGTGGGATGTTTATTCTTATATCCCTCGAGTACGTGTGGAGCGGGCGGCGATGGACAACACGTGGCACTGCTCTCGCCCAATCATAACCATGAAGTTAAGCGTTCTGGCGCGATGGCAGAGCTAGGATGGGTGACCTCCCTGGGAAGACCTCGTGTCGCGACCGTTTACGTAAATTATGGATAAAACAGTCGAAATAATTGTTTTTAATGAGTTATTCGTCTCCGGAGTAATCTGCGTCATACCCTTCCGCACAGAACCGGCTCACGACAACAAAAATCGATAAATGTTCCCAGAAAATAGAAAAAAAATAAGAAGAAGGAAATAACGAATGTAAAGCTATTATTATGCCTCGGATACGATAAAATGGAACCGGAATCGAATTTCGAACTTCCTAAGCGGATTTCTCGAGAAAACGAAAGCTTAACAGAAGCGGTAAATCGCAAATTAGAGGGTCTTAGAGAAGGAATTCGGCTAAAATCTCGTCAGCTCATTGCGTAGTAATGAGTCTCGTCCGTTTGCCCGTTTACAATCAAATTAGCCTACAATTTTGTCCAAATCCGGCAGTGCCCGAGCTACTTTCATTTCACATGTCTTATCTGGTCCCGATCGAGATTCAGATGATTTGAGCCGAAACTCGTCTGTCAACAAGTAATCAAAAATAGAAAAACACGAAAAGGGGTGCAACACGAGGACTTCCCAGGGGGTCACCCATCCTAGTACTGCGCTTTCGCCCAAGCACGCTTAACTTCGGAGTTCTGATGGGATCCGGTGCATTAGTGCTGGTATGATCGCACCTGACATTGAGTGGGATGTTTATTCTTATATCCCTCGAGTACGTGTGGAGCGGGCGGCGATGGACAACACGCGGCACTGCTCTCGCCCAATCATAACCATGAAGTTAAGCGTTCTGGCGCGATGGCAGAGCTAGGATGGGTGACCTCCCTGGGAAGACCTCGTGTCGCGACCGTTTACGTAAATTATGGATAAAACAGTCGAAATAATTGTTTTTAATGAGTTCACCGTCTCCGGAGTAATCTGCGTCATACCCTTCCGCACAGAACCGGCTCACGACAACAAAAATCGATAAATGTTCCCAGAAAATAGAAAAAAAATAAGAAGAAGGAAATAACGAATGTAAAGCTATTATTATGCCTCGGATACGATAAAATGGAACCGGAATCGAATTTCGAACTTCCTAAGCGGATTTCTCGAGGAAACGAAAGCTTAACAGAAGCGGTAAATCGCAAATTAGAGGGTCTTAGAGAAGGAATTCGGCTAAAATCTCGTCAGCTCATTGCGTAGTAATGAGTCTCGTCCGTTTGCCCGTTTACAATCAAATTAGCCTAGAATTTTGTCCAAATCCGGCAGTGCCCGAGCTACTTTCATTTCACATGTCTTATCTGGTCCCGATCGAGATTCAGATGATTTGAGCCGAAACTCGTCTGTCAACAAGTAATCAAGAAATAGAAAAACACGAAAAGGGGTGCAACACGAGGACTTCCCAGGGGGTCACCCATCCTAGTACTGCTCTCGCCCAAGCACGCTTAACTTCGGAGTTCTGATGGGATCCGGTGCATTAGTGCTGGTATGATCGCACCCGACATTGAGTGGGATGTTTATTCTTATATCCCTCGAGTACGTGTGGAGCGGGCGGCGATGGACAACACGCGGCACTGCTCTCGCCCAATCATAACCATGAAGTTAAGCGTTCTGGCGCGATGGCAGAGCTAGGATGGGTGACCTCCCTGGGAAGACCTCGTGTCGCGACCGTTTACGTAAATTATGGATAAAACAGTCGAAATAATTGTTTTTAATGAGTTAACCGTCTCCGGAGTAATCTGCGTCATACCCTTCCGCACAGAACCGGCTCACGACAACAAAAATCGATAAATGTTCCCAGAAAATAGAAAAAAAATAAGAAGAAGGAAATAACGAATGTAAAGCTATTATTATGCCTGGGATACGATAAAATGGAACCAGAATCGAATTTCGAACTTCCTAAGCGGATTTCTCGAGGAAACGAAAGCTTAACAGAAGCGGTAAATCGCAAATTAGAGGGTCTTAGAGAAGGAATTCGGCTAAAATCTCGTCAGCTCATTGCGTAGTAATGAGTCTCGTCCGTTTGCCCGTTTACAATCAAATTAGCCTAGAATTTTGTCCAAATCCGGCAGTGCCCGAGCTACTTTCATTTCACATGTCTTATCTGGTCCCGATCGAGATTCAGATGATTTGAGCCGAAACTCGTCTGTCAACAAGTAATCAGAAATAGAAAAACACGAAAAGGGTGCAACACGAGGACTTCCCATGGGGTCACCCATCCTAGTACTGCCTCTCGCCCAAGCACGCTTAACTTCGGAGTTCTGATGGGATCCGGTGCATTAGTGCTGGTATGATCGCACCCGACATTGAGTGGGATGTTTATTCTTATATCCCTCGAGTACGTGTGGAGCGGGCGGCGATGGACAACACGCGGCACTGCTCTCGCCCAATCATAACCATGAAGTTAAGCGTTCTGGCGCGATGGCAGAGCTAGGATGGGTGACCTCCCTGGGAAGACCTCGTGTCGCGACCGTTTACGTAAATTATGGATAAAACAGTCGAAATAATTGTTTTTAATGAGTTAACCGTCTCCGGAGTAATCTGCGTCATACCCTTCCGCACAGAACCGGCTCACGACAACAAAAATCGATAAATGTTCCCAGAAAATAGAAAAAAAATAAGAAGAAGGAAATAACGAATGTAAAGCTATTATTATGCTTGGGATACGATAAAATGGAACCGGAATCGAATTTCAAACTTCCTAAGCGGATTTCTCGAGGAAACGAAAGCTTAACAGAAGCGGTAAATCGCAAATTAGAGTGTCTTAGAGATGGAATTCGGCTAAAATCTCGTCAGCTCATTGCGTAGTAATGAGTCTCGTCCGTTTGCCGTTTACAATCAAATTAGCCTACAATTTTGTCCAAATCCGGCAGTGCCCGAGCTACTTTCATTTCACATGTTTTATCTGGTCCCGATCGAGATTCAGATGATTTGAGCCGAAAATCGTCTGTCAACAAGTAATCAAAAATAGAAAAACACGAAAAGGGGTGCAACACGAGAACTTCCCAGGGGGTCACCCATCCTAGTACTGCACTTTCGCCCAAGCACGCTTAACTTCGGAGTTCTGATGGGATCCGATGCATTAGTGCTGGTATGATCGCACCCGACATTGAGTGGGATGTTTATTCTTATATCCCTCGTGTACGTGTGGAGCGGGCGGCGATGGACAACACGCGGCACTGCTCTCGCCCAATCATAACCATGAAGTTAAGCGTTCTGGCGCGATGGCAGAGCTAGGATGGGTGACCTCCCTGGGAAGACCTCGTGTCGCGACCGTTTACGTAAATTATGGATAAAACAGTCGAAATAATTGTTTTTAATGAGTTAACCGTCTCCGGAGTAATCTGCGTCATACCCTTCCGCACAGAACCGGCTCACGACAACAAAAATCGATAAATGTTCCCAGAAAATAGAAAAAAAATAAGAAGAAGGAAATAACGAATGTAAAGCTATTATTATGCCTCGGATACGATAAAATGGAACCGGAATCGAATTTCGAACTTCCTAAGCGGATTTCTCGAGGAAACGAAAGCTTAACAGAAGCGGTAAATCGCAAATTAGAGGGTCTTAGAGAAGGAATTCGGCTAAAATCTCGTCAGCTCATTGCGTAGTAATGAGTCTCGTCCGTTTGCCCGTTTACAATCAAATTAGCCTAGAATTTTGTCCAAATCCGGCAGTGCCCGAGCTACTTTCATTTCACATGTCTTATCTGGTCCCGATCGAGATTCAGATGATTTGAGCCGAAACTCGTCTGTCAACAAGTAATCAGAAATAGAAAAACACGAAAAGGGGTGCAACACGAGGACTTCCCAGGGGGTCACCCATCCTAGTACTGCTCTCGCCCAAGCACGCTTAACTTCGGAGTTCTGATGGGATCCGGTGCATTAGTGCTGGTATGATCGCACCAGACATTGAGTGGGATGTTTATTCTTATATCCCTCGAGTACGTGTGGAGCGGGCGGCGATGGACAACACGCGGCACTGCTCTCGCCCAATCATAACCATGAAGTTAAGCGTTCTGGCGCGATGGCAGAGGTAGGATGGGTGACCTCCCTGGGAAGACCTCGTGTCGCGACCGTTTACGTAAATTATGGATAAAACAGTCGAAATAATTGTTTTTAATGAGTTAACCGTCTCCGGTGTAATCTGCGTCATACCCTTCCGCACAGAACCGGCTCACGACAACAAAAATCGAATATTGTACCCAGAAAATAGAAAAAAAAATAAGAAGAAGGAAATAACGAATGTAAAGCTATTATTATTCTTGGGATACGATAAAATGGAACCAGAATCGAATTTCGAACTTCCTAAGCAGGATTTCTCGAGGAAACGAAAGCTTAACAGAAGCGGTAAATCGCAAATTAGAGGGTCTTAGAGAAGGAATTCGGCTAAAATCTCGTCAGCTCATTGCGTAGTAATGAGTCTCGTCCGTTTGCCGTTTACAATCAAATTAGCCTACAATTTTGTCCAAATCCGGCAGTGCCCGAGCTACTTTCATTTCACATGTCTTATCTGGTCCCGATCGAGATTCAGATGATTTGAGCCGAAAATCGTCTGTCAACAAGTAATCAAAATAGAAAAACACGAAAAGGGGTGCAACACGAGGACTTCCCAGGGGTCACCCATCCTAGTACTGCTCTCGCCCAAGCACGCTTAACTTCGGAGTTCTGATGGGATCCGGTGCATTAGTGCTGGTATGATCGCACCGACATTGAGTGGGATGTTTATTCTTATATCCCTCGAGTACGTGTGGAGCGGGCGGCGATGGACAACACGCGGCACTGCTCTCGCCCAATCATAACCATGAAGTTAAGCGTTCTGGCGCGATGGCAGAGGTAGGATGGGTGACCTCCCTGGGAAGACCTCGTGTCGCGACCGTTTACGTAAATTATGGATAAAACAGTCGAAATAATTGTTTTTAATGAGTTAACCGTCTCCGGAGTAATCTGCGTCATACCCTTCCGCACAGAACCGGCTCACGACAACAAAAATCGATAAATGTTCCCAGAAAATAGAAAAAAAATAAGAAGAAGGAAATAACGAATGTAAAGCTATTATTATGCTTGGGATACGATAAAATGGAACCAGAATCGAATTTCGAACTTCCTAAGCGGATTTCTCGAGGAAACGAAAGCTTAACAGAAGCGGTAAATCGCAAATTAGAGGGTCTTAGAGAAGGAATTCGGCTAAAATCTCGTCAGCTCATTGCGTAGTAATGAGTCTCGTCCGTTTGCCCGTTTACAATCAAATTAGCCTACAATTTTGTCCAAATCCGGCAGTGCCCGAGCTACTTTCATTTCACATGTCTTATCTGGTCCCGATCGAGATTCAGATGATTTGAGCCGAAAATCGTCTGTCAACAAGTAATCAAAATAGAAAAACACGAAAAGGGGTGCAACACGAGGACTTCCCAGGGGGTCACCCATCCTAGTACTGCGCTTTCGCCCAAGCACGCTTAACTTCGGAGTTCTGATGGGATCCGGTGCATTAGTGCTGGTATGATCGCACCCGACATTGAGTGGGATGTTTATTCTTATATCCCTCGAGTACGTGTGGAGCGGGCGGCGATGGACAACACGCGGCACTGCTCTCGCCCAATCATAACCATGAAGTTAAGCGTTCTGGCGCGATGGCAGAGCTAGGATGGGTGACCTCCCTGGGAAGACCTCGTGTCGCGACCGTTTACGTAAATTATGGATAAAACAGTCGAAATAATTGTTTTTAATGAGTTAACCGTCTCCGGAGTAATCTGCGTCATACCCTTCCGCACAGAACCGGCTCACGACAACAAAAATCGATAAATGTTCCCAGAAAATAGAAAAAAAATAAGAAGAAGGAAATAACGAATGTAAAGCTATTATTATGCCTGGATACGATAAAATGGAACCGGAATCGAATTTCGAACTTCCTAAGCGGATTTCTCGAGGAAACGAAAGCTTAACAGAAGCGGTAAATCGCAAATTAGAGGGTCTTAGAGAAGGAATTCGGCTAAAATCTCGTCAGCTCATTGCGTAGTAATGAGTCTCGTCCGTTTGCCCGTTTACAATCAAATTAGCCTACAATTTTGTCCAAATCCGGCAGTGCCCGAGCTACTTTCATTTCACATGTCTTATCTGGTCCCGATCGAGATTCAGATGATTTGAGCCGAAAATCGTCTGTCAACAAGTAATCAAAATAGAAAAACACGAAAAGGGGTGCAACACGAGGACTTCCCAGGGGGTCACCCATCCTAGTACTGCTCTTCGCCCAAGCACGCTTAACTTCGGAGTTCTGATGGGATCCGGTGCATTAGTGCTGGTATGATCGCACCCGACATTGAGTGGGATGTTTATTCTTATATCCCTCGAGTACGTGTGGAGCGGGCGGCGATGGACAACACGCGGCACTGCTCTCGCCCAATCATAACCATGAAGTTAAGCGTTCTGGCGCGATGGCAGAGCTAGGATGGGTGACCTCCCTGGGAAGACCTCGTGTCGCGACCGTTTACGTAAATTATGGATAAAACAGTCGAAATAATTGTTTTTAATGAGTTACCGTCTCCGGAGTAATCTGCGTCATACCCTTCCGCACAGAACCGGCTCACGACAACAAAAATCGATAAATGTTCCCAGAAAATAGAAAAAAAATAAGAAGAAGGAAATAACGAATGTAAAGCTATTATTATGCTTAGGATACGATAAAATGGAACCAGAATCGAATTTCGAACTTCCTAAGCGGATTTCTCGAGGAAACGAAAGCTTAACAGAAGCGGTAAATCGCAAATTAGAGGGTCTTAGAGAAGGAATTCGGCTAAAATCTCGTCAGCTCATTGCGTAGTAATGAGTCTCGTCCGTTTGCCCGTTTACAATCAAATTAGCCTACAATTTTGTCCAAATCCGGCAGTGCCCGAGCTACTTTCATTTCACATGTCTTATCTGGTCCCGATCGAGATTCAGATGATTTGAGCCGAAAATCGTCTGTCAACAAGTAATCAAAAATAGAAAAACACGAAAAGGGGTGCAACACGAGGACTTCCCAGGGGGTCACCCATCCTAGTACTGCTCTCGCCCAAGCACGCTTAACTTCGGAGTTCTGATGGGATCCGGTGCATTAGTGCTGGTATGATCGCACCCGACATTGAGTGGGATGTTTATTCTTATATCCCTCGAGTACGTGTGGAGCGGGCGGCGATGGACAACACGCGGCACTGCTCTCGCCCAATCATAACCATGAAGTTAAGCGTTCTGGCGCGATGGCAGAGCTAGGATGGGTGACCTCCCTGGGAAGACCTCGTGTCGCGACCGTTTACGTAAATTATGGATAAAACAGTCGAAATAATTGTTTTTAATGAGTTAACCGTCTCCGGAGTAATCTGCGTCATACCCTTCCGCACAGAACCGGCTCACGACAACAAAAATCGATAAATGTTCCCAGAAAATAGAAAAAAAATAAGAAGAAGGAAATAACGAATGTAAAGCTATTATTATGCCTAGGATACGATAAAATGGAACCGGAATCGAATTTCGAACTTCCTAAGCGGATTTCTCGAGGAAACGAAAGCTTAACAGAAGCGGTAAATCGCAAATTAGAGGGTCTTAGAGAAGGAATTCGGCTAAAATCTCGTCAGCTCATTGCGTAGTAATGAGTCTCGTCCGTTTGCCCGTTTACAATCAAATTAGCCTACAATTTTGTCCAAATCCGGCAGTGCCCGAGCTACTTTCATTTCACATGTCTTATCTGGTCCCGATCGAGATTCAGATGATTTGAGCCGAAAATCGTCTGTCAACAAGTAATCAAAAATAGAAAAACACGAAAAGGGGTGCAACACGAGGACTTCCCAGGGGGTCACCCATCCTAGTACTGCTCTTCGCCCAAGCACGCTTAACTTCGGAGTTCTGATGGGATCCGGTGCATTAGTGCTGGTATGATCGCACCCGACATTGAGTGGGATGTTTATTCTTATATCCCTCGAGTACGTGTGGAGCGGGCGGCGATGGACAACACGCGGCACTGCTCTCGCCCAATCATAACCATGAAGTTAAGCGTTCTGGCGCGATGGCAGAGCTAGGATGGGTGACCTCCCTGGGAAGACCTCGTGTCGCGACCGTTTACGTAAATTATGGATAAAACAGTCGAAATAATTGTTTTTAATGAGTTAACCGTCTCCGGAGTAATCTGCGTCATACCCTTCCGCACAGAACCGGCTCACGACAACAAAAATCGATAAATGTTCCCAGAAAATAGAAAAAAAATAAGAAGAAGGAAATAACGAATGTAAAGCTATTATTATGCCTCGGATACGATAAAATGGAACCGGAATCGAATTTCGAACTTCCTAAGCGGATTTCTCGAGGAAACGAAAGCTTAACAGAAGCGGTAAATCGCAAATTAGAGGGTCTTAGAGAAGGAATTCGGCTAAAATCTCGTCAGCTCATTGCGTAGTAATGAGTCTCGTCCGTTTGCCCGTTTACAATCAAATTAGCCTACAATTTTGTCCAAATCCGGCAGTGCCCGAGCTACTTTCATTTCACATGTCTTATCTGGTCCCGATCGAGATTCAGATGATTTGAGCCGAAACTCGTCTGTCAACAAGTAATCAAAATAGAAAAACACGAAAAGGGGTGCAACACGAGGACTTCCCAGGGGGTCACCCATCCTAGTACTGCTCTCGCCCAAGCACGCTTAACTTCGGAGTTCTGATGGGATCCGGTGCATTAGTGCTGGTATGATCGCACCCGACATTGAGTGGGATGTTTATTCTTATATCCCTCGAGTACGTGTGGAGCGGGCGGCGATGGACAACACGCGGCACTGCTCTCGCCCAATCATAACCATGAAGTTAAGCGTTCTGGCGCGATGGCAGAGCTAGGATGGGTGACCTCCCTGGGAAGACCTCGTGTCGCGACCGTTTACGTAAATTATGGATAAAACAGTCGAAATAATTGTTTTTAATGAGTTAACCGTCTCCGGAGTAATCTGCGTCATACCCTTCCGCACAGAACCGGCTCACGACAACAAAAATCGATAAATGTTCCCAGAAAATAGAAAAAAAAATAAGAAGAAGGAAATAACGAATGTAAAGCTATTATTATGCCTGGGATACGATAAAATGGAACCAGAATCGAATTTCGAACTTCCTAAGCGGATTTCTCGAGGAAACGAAAGCTTAACAGAAGCGGTAAATCGCAAATTAGAGGGTCTTAGAGAAGGAATTCGGCTAAAATCTCGTCAGCTCATTGCGTAGTAATGAGTCTCGTCCGTTTGCCCGTTTACAATCAAATTAGCCTACAATTTTGTCCAAATCCGGCAGTGCCCGAGCTACTTTCATTTCACATGTCTTATCTGGTCCCGATCGAGATTCAGATGATTTGAGCCGAAAATCGTCTGTCAACAAGTAATCAAAAATAGAAAAACACGAAAAGGGGTGCAACACGAGGACTTCCCAGGGGGTCACCCATCCTAGTACTGCTCTTCGCCCAAGCACGCTTAACTTCGGAGTTCTGATGGGATCCGGTGCATTAGTGCTGGTATGATCGCACCCGACATTGAGTGGGATGTTTATTCTTATATCCCTCGAGTACGTGTGGAGCGGGCGGCGATGGACAACACGCGGCACTGCTCTCGCCCAATCATAACCATGAAGTTAAGCGTTCTGGCGCGATGGCAGAGCTAGGATGGGTGACCTCCCTGGGAAGACCTCGTGTCGCGACCGTTTACGTAAATTATGGATAAAACAGTCGAAATAATTGTTTTTAATGAGTTAACCGTCTCCGGAGTAATCTGCGTCATACCCTTCCGCACAGAACCGGCTCACGACAACAAAAATCGATAAATGTTCCCAGAAAATAGAAAAAAAAATAAGAAGAAGGAAATAACGAATGTAAAGCTATTATTATGCCTGGATACGATAAAATGGAACCGGAATCGAATTTCGAACTTCCTAAGCGGATTTCTCGAGGAAACGAAAGCTGAACAGAAGCGGTAAATCGCAAATTAGAGGGTCTTAGAGAAGGAATTCGGCTAAAATCTCGTCAGCTCATTGCGTAGTAATGAGTCTCGTCCGTTTGCCCGTTTACAATCAAATTAGCCTACAATTTTGTCCAAATCCGGCAGTGCCCGAGCTACTTTCATTTCACATGTTTTATCTGGTCCCGATCGAGATTCAGATGATTTGAGCCGAAAATCGTGTGTCAACAAGTAATCAAAAATAGAAAAACACGAAAAGGGGTGCAACACGAGGACTTCCCAGGGGGTCACCCATCCTAGTACTGCACTTTCGCCCAAGCACGCTTAACTTCGGAGTTCTGATGGGATCCGGTGCATTAGTGCTGGTATGATCGCACCCGACATTGAGTGGGATGTTTATTCTTATATCCCTCGAGTACGTGTGGAGCGGGCGGCGATGGACAACACGCGGCACTGCTCTCGCCCAATCATAACCATGAAGTTAAGCGTTCTGGCGCGATGGCAGAGCTAGGATGGGTGACCTCCCTGGGAAGACCTCGTGTCGCGACCGTTTACGTAAATTATGGATAAAACAGTCGAAATAATTGTTTTTAATGAGTTAACCGTCTCCGGAGTAATCTGCGTCATACCCTTCCGCACAGAACCGGCTCACGACAACAAAAATCGATAAATGTTCCCAGAAAATAGAAAAAAAAATAAGAAGAAGGAAATAACGAATGTAAAGCTATTATTATGCCTGGGATACGATAAAATGGAACCGAATCGAATTTCGAACTTCCTAAGCGGATTTCTCGAGGAAACGAAAGCTTAACAGAAGCGGTAAATCGCAAATTAGAGGGTCTTAGAGAAGGAATTCGGCTAAAATCTCGTCAGCTCATTGCGTAGTAATGAGTCTCGTCCGTTTGCCCGTTTACAATCAAATTAGCCTACAATTTTGTCCAAATCCGGCAGTGCCCGAGCTACTTTCATTTCACATGTCTTATCTGGTCCGATCGAGATTCAGATGATTTGAGCCGAAAATCGTCTGTCAACAAGTAATCAAAAATAGAAAAACACGAAAAGGGGTGCAACACGAGGACTTCCCAGGGGGTCACCCATCCTAGTACTGCTCTCGCCCAAGCACGCTTAACTTCGGAGTTCTGATGGGATCCGGTGCATTAGTGCTGGTATGATCGCACCCGACATTGAGTGGGATGTTTATTCTTATATCCCTCGAGTACGTGTGGAGCGGGCGGCGATGGACAACACGCGGCACTGCTCTCGCCCAATCATAACCATGAAGTTAAGCGTTCTGGCGCGATGGCAGAGGTAGGATGGGTGACCTCCCTGGGAAGACCTCGTGTCGCGACCGTTTACGTAAATTATGGATAAAACAGTCGAAATAATTGTTTTTAATGAGTTAACCGTCTCCGGAGTAATCTGCGTCATACCCTTCCGCACAGAACCGGCTCACGACAACAAAAATCGATAAATGTTCCCAGAAAATAGAAAAAAAATAAGAAGAAGGAAATAACGAATGTAAAGCTATTATTATGCCTGGGATACGATAAAATGGAACCAGAATCGAATTTCGAACTTCCTAAGCGGATTTCTCGAGGAAACGAAAGCTTAACAGAAGCGGTAAATCGCAAATTAGAGGGTCTTAGAGAAGGAATTCGGCTAAAATCTCGTCAGCTCATTGCGTAGTAATGAGTCTCGTCCGTTTGCCCGTTTACAATCAAATTAGCCTACAATTTTGTCCAAATCCGGCAGTGCCCGAGCTACTTTCATTTCACATGTCTTATCTGGTCCCGATCGAGATTCAGATGATTTGAGCCGAAAATCGTCTGTCAACAAGTAATCAAAAATAGAAAAACACGAAAAGGGGTGCAACACGAGGACTTCCCAGGGGGTCACCCATCCTAGTACTGCTCTCGCCCAAGCACGCTTAACTTCGGAGTTCTGATGGGATCCGGTGCATTAGTGCTGGTATGATCGCACCCGACATTGAGTGGGATGTTTATTCTTATATCCCTCGAGTACGTGTGGAGCGGGCGGCGATGGACAACACGCGGCACTGCTCTCGCCCAATCATAACCATGAAGTTAAGCGTTCTGGCGCGATGGCAGAGCTAGGATGGGTGACCTCCCTGGGAAGACCTCGTGTCGCGACCGTTTACGTAAATTATGGATAAAACAGTCGAAATAATTGTTTTTAATGAGTTAACCGTCTCCGGAGTAATCTGCGTCATACCCTTCCGCACAGAACCGGCTCACGACAACAAAAATCGATAAATGTTCCCAGAAAATAGAAAAAAAATAAGAAGAAGGAAATAACGAATGTAAAGCTATTATTATGCCTCGGATACGATAAAATGGAACCGGAATCGAATTTCGAACTTCCTAAGCGGATTTCTCGAGGAAACGAAAGCTTAACAGAAGCGGTAAATCGCAAATTAGAGGGTCTTAGAGAAGGAATTCGGCTAAAATCTCGTCAGCTCATTGCGTAGTAATGAATCTCGTCCGTTTGCCCGTTTACAATCAAATTAGCCTACAATTTTGTCCAAATCCGGCAGTGCCCGAGCTACTTTCATTTCACATGTCTTATCTAGTCCCGATCGAGATTCAGATGATTTGAGCCGAAAATCGTCTGTCAACAAGTAATCAAAAATAGAAAAACACGAAAAGGGGTGCAACACGAGGACTTCCCAGGGGGTCACCCATCCTAGTACTGCTCTCGCCCAAGCACGCTTAATTTCGGAGTTCTGATGGGATCCGGTGCATTAGTGCTGGTATGATCGCACCCGACATTGAGTGGGATGTTTATTCTTATATCCCTCGAGTACGTGTGGAGCGGGCGGCGATGGACAACACGCGGCACTGCTCTCGCCCAATCATAACCATGAAGTTAAGCGTTTTGGCGCGATGGCAGAGCTAGGATGGGTGACCTCCCTGGGAAGACCTCGTGTCGCGACCGTTTACGTAAATTATGGATAAAACAGTCGAAATAATTGTTTTTAATGAGTTAACCGTCTCCGGAGTAATCTGCGTCATACCCTTCCGCACAGAACCGGCTCACGACAACAAAAATCGATAAATGTTCCCAGAAAATAGAAAAAAAATAAGAAGAAGGAAATAACGAATGTAAAGCTATTATTATGCCTCGGATACGATAAAATGGAACCGGAATCGAATTTCGAACTTCCTAAGCGGATTTCTCGAGGAAACGAAAGCTTAACAGAAGCGGTAAATCGCAAATTAGAGGGTCTTAGAGAAGGAATTCGGCTAAAATCTCGTCAGCTCATTGCGTAGTAATGAGTCTCGTCCGTTTGCCCGTTTACAATCAAATTAGCCTACAATTTTGTCCAAATCCGGCAGTGCCCGAGCTACTTTCATTTCACATGTCTTATCTGGTCCCGATCGAGATTCAGATGATTTGAGCCGAAAATCGTCTGTCAACAAGTAATCAAAAATAGAAAAACACGAAAAGGGGTGCAACACGAGGACTTCCCAGGGGGTCACCCATCCTAGTACTGCTCTCGCCCAAGCACGCTTAACTTCGGAGTTCTGATGGGATCCGGTGCATTAGTGCTGGTATGATCGCACCCGACATTGAGTGGGATGTTTATTCTTATATCCCTCGAGTACGTGTGGAGCGGGCGGCGATGGACAACACGCGGCACTGCTCTCGCCCAATCATAACCATGAAGTTAAGCGTTCTGGCGCGATGGCAGAGCTAGGATGGGTGACCTCCCTGGGAAGACCTCGTGTCGCGACCGTTTACGTAAATTATGGATAAAACAGTCGAAATAATTGTTTTTAATGAGTTAACCGTCTCCGGAGTAATCTGCGTCATACCCTTCCGCACAGAACCGGCTCACGACAACAAAAATCGATAAATGTTCCCAGAAAATAGAAAAAAAAATAAGAAGAAGGAAATAACGAATGTAAAGCTATTATTATGCCTGGGATACGATAAAATGGAACCGGAATCGAATTTCGAACTTCCTAAGCAGATTTCTCGAGGAAACGAAAGCTTAACAGAAGCGGTAAATCGCAAATTAGAGGGTCTTAGAGAAGGAATTCGGCTAAAATCTCGTCAGCTCATTGCGTAGTAATGAGTCTCGTCCGTTTGCTCGTTTACAATCAAATTAGCCTACAATTTTGTCCAAATCCGGCAGTGCCCGAGCTACTTTCATTTCACATGTCTTATCTGGTCCCGATCGAGATTCAGATGATTTGAGCCGAAAATCGTCTGTCAACAAGTAATCAAAAATAGAAAAACACGAAAAGGGGTGCAACACGAGGACTTCCCAGGGGGTCACCCATCCTAGTACTGCTCTCGCCCAAGCACGCTTAACTTCGGAGTTCTGATGGGATCCGGTGCATTAGTGCTGGTATGATCGCACCCGACATTGAGTGGGATGTTTATTCTTATATCCCTCGAGTACGTGTGGAGCGGGCGGCGATGGACAACACGCGGCACTGCTCTCGCCCAATCATAACCATGAAGTTAAGCGTTCTGGCGCGATGGCAGAGCTAGGATGGGTGACCTCCCTGGGAAGACCTCGTGTCGCGACCGTTTACGTAAATTATGGATAAAACAGTCGAAATAATTGTTTTTAATGAGTTAACCGTCTCCGGAGTAATCTGCGTCATACCCTTCCGCACAGAACCGGCTCACGACAACAAAAATCGATAAATGTTCGCAGAAAATAGAAAAAAAATAAGAAGAAGGAAATAACGAATGTAAAGCTATTATTATTCTTAGGATACGATAAAATGGAACCAGAATCGAATTTCGAACTTCCTAAGAGGATTTTTCGAGGAAACGAAAGCTTAACAGAAGCGGTAATCGCAAATTAGAGGGTCTTAGAGAAGGAATTCGGCTAAAATCTCGTCAGCTCATTGCGTAGTAATGAGTCTCGTCCGTTTGCCCGTTTACAATCAAATTAGCCTACAATTTTGTCCAAATCCGGCAGTGCCCGAGCTACTTTCATTTCACTTGTCTTGTCTGGTCCCGATCGAGATTCAGATGATTTGAGCCGAAAATCGTCTGTCAACAAGTAATCAAAATAGAAAAACACGAAAAGGGGTGCAACACGAGGACTTCCCAGGGGGTCACCCATCCTAGTACTGCGCTTTCGCCCAAGCACGCTTAACTTCGGAGTTCTGATGGGATCCGGTGCATTAGTGCTGGTATGATAGCACCCGACATTGAGTGAGATGTTTATTCTTATATCCCTCGAAGACGTGTTGAGCGGGCGGCGATGGACAACACGCGGCACTGCTCTCGCCCAATCATAACCATGAAGTTAAGCGTTCTGGCGCGATGGCAGAGTTAGGATGGGTGACCTCCCTGGGAAGACCTCGTGTCGCGACCGTTTACGTAAATTATGGATGAAACAGTCGAAATAATTGTTTTTAATGAGTTAACCGTCTCCGGAGTAATCTGCGTCATACCCTTCCGCACAGAACCGGCTCACGACAACAAAAATCGATAAATGTTCCCAGAAAATAGAAAAAAAATAAGAAGAAGGAAATAACGAATGTAAAGCTATTATTATGCCTGGGATACGATAAAATGGAACCGGAATCGAATTTCGAACTTCCTAGGCGGATTTCTCGAGGAAACGAAAGCTGAACAGAAGCGGTAAATCGCAAATTAGAGGGTCTTAGAGAAGGAATTTGGCTAAAATCTCGTCAGCTCATTGCGTAGAATGAGTCTCGTCCGTTTGCCCGTTTACAATCAAATTAGCCTACAATTTTGTCCAAATCCGGCAGTGCCCGAGCTACTTTCATTTCACATGTCTTATCTAGTCCCGATCGAGATTCAGATGATTTGAGCCGAAAATCGTCTGTCAACAAGTAATCAAAAATAGAAAAAACACGAAAAGGGGTGTAACACGAGGACTTCCCAGGGGGTCACCCATCATTGTACTGCTCTCGCCCAAGCACCTTAACTTCAGAGTTCTGATGGGATCCGGTGCATTAGTGCTAGTATGATCGCACCTGACATTGAGTGGGATGTTTATTCTTATATCCCTCGAGTACGTGTGGAGCGGGCGGCGATGGACAACACGCGGCACTACTCTCGCCTAATCATAACCATGAAGTTAAGCGTTCTGGCGCGATGGCAGAGCTAGGATGGGTGACCTCCCTGGGAAAACCTCGTGTCGCGACCGTTTACGTAAATTATGGAAAAAACAGTCGAAATATTGATTTTAATGAGTTAACCGTCTCCGGAGTAATCTGCGTCATACCCTTCCACACAGAACCGGCTAACGACAACTAAAATGAATAAATGTTCCCAGAAAATTGAAAAAAAAATAAGAAGATGGAAATAACGAATGTAAAGCTATTATTATGCTTGGAATACGATAAAATGGAACCGGAATCGAATTTCGAACTTTCTAAGCGGATTTCTCGAGGAAACGAAAGCTTAACAAAAGCGGTAAATCATAAATTAGAGGGTCTTAGAGAAGGAATTCGGATAAAATCTCGTCAGCTCATTGCGTAGTAATGAGTCTCGTCCGTTTGCCCGTTTACAATCAAATTAGCCTACAATTTTGTCCAAATCCGGCAGTGCCCGAGCTACTTTCATTTCACATGTCTTATCTGGTCCCGATCGAGATTCAGATGATTTGAGCTGAAAATCGTCTGTCAACAAGTAATCAAAATAGAAAAACACGAAAAGGGGTGCAACACGAGGACTTCCCAGGGGGTCACCCATCCTAGTACTGCGCTTTCGCCCAAGCACGCTTAACTTCGGAGTTCTGATGGGATCCGGTGCATTAGTGCTGGTATGATCGCACCCGACATTGAGTGGGATGTTTATTCTTATATCCCTCGAGTACGTGTGGAGCGGGCGGCGATGGACAACACGCGGCACTCCTCTCGCCCAATCATAACCATGAAGTTAAGCGTTCTAGCTCGATGGCAGAGCTAGGATGGGTGACCTCCCTGGGAAGACCTCGTGTCGCGACCGTTTATGTAAATTATGGATAAAACAGTCGAAATAATTGTTTTTAATGAGTTAACCGTCTCCGGAGTAATCTGCGTCATACCCTTCCGCACAGAACCGGCTCACGACAACAAAAATCGATAAATGTTCCCAGAAAATAGAAAAAAAAATAAGAAGAAGGAAATAACGAATGTAAAGCTGTTATTATGCCTGGAATACGATAAAATGGAACCGGAATCGAATTTCGAACTTCCTAAGCGGATTTCTCGAGGAAACGAAAGCTTAACAGAAGCGGTAAATCGCAAATTAGAGGGTCTTAGAGAAGGAATTCGGCTAAAATCTCGTCAGCTCATTGCGTAGTAATGAGTCTCGTCCGTTTGCCCGTTTACAATCAAATTAGCCTACAATTTTGTCCAAATCCGACAGTGCCCGAGCTACTTTCATTTCACATGTCTTATCTGGTCCCGATCGAGATTCAGATGATTTGAGCCGAAAATCGTCTGTCAACAAGTAATCAAAAATAGAAAAACACGAAAAAGGGTGCAACACGAGGACTTCCAAGAATGTAAAGCTATTATTATTCCTGGGATACGATAAAATGGATCCGGAATCGAATTTCGAACTTCCTAAACGGATTTCTCGAGGAAACAGAACATTAACAGAAGCGGTAAATAGCAAATTAGAGGGTCTTAGAGAAGAAAATTAGCTAAAATCTCGCGAGCACTTTGCGGAGTAATGAGTCTCGTCCGTTTGCCCGTTTACAATAAAATTAGCCTACAATTTTATCCAAATCAGGCAGTACCCGAGCTACGCTGATTTCACATGTATTATTTGGTCCCGATCGAGATTCAGATGATTTGAGCAGAAAATCGTCCGTCAACAAGTAATCAAAAATAGAAAAACACGAAAAAGGTGCAACACGAGGACTTCCCAAGGTGTCACCCATCCTAGTAGTGCTCTCGCCCAAGCACGCTTAACTTCGGAGTTCTGATGGGATCCGGTGCATTAGTGCTCGTAAGATCGCACCCGACATTGAGTGGGATGTTTATTCTTATATCCCTCGAGTACGTGTGGAGCGGGCGGCGATGGACAACACGCGGCACTGCTCTCGCCCAATCATAACTATGAAGTTAAGCGTTCTGGCGCGATGGCAGAGGTAGGATGGGTGACCTCCCTGGGAAGACCTCGTGTCGCGACCGTTTACGTAAATTATGGATAAAACAGTCGAAATAATTGTTTTTAATGAGTTAACCGTCTCCGGAGTAATCTGTGTCATACCCTTCCGCACAGAACCGGCTAACGACAACAAAAATCGATAAATGTTCCCACAAAATAGAAAAAATTAGAAGAATAAATAGCGAATGTAAAGCTATTATTATGCTTGAGATACGATAAAATGGAACCGGATCGAATTTAAAACTTCCTAAGCGGATTTCCAAGGAAACGGAAGCTTAACATAAGCGGTAAATCGCAAATTAGAGGTTCTTAGAGAAGGAATTCGGCTAAAATCTCGTCAGCTCATTGCGTAGTAAAGAGTCTCGGTCGTTTGCCCGTTTACTATCAAATTAGCCTACAATTTTGTCCAAATCCGGCAGTGCCCGAGCTACGTTGATTTCTCATGTCTTATCAGGTCACGATCCAGATTCAGATGATTTGAGCCGAAAATCGTCTGTCAACAAGTAATCAAAAGTAGAAAACACGAAAATGGGTGCAACACGAGAACTTCGCAGGGGGTCACCCATCCTAGTATTGCTCTCTCCCAAGCATGCTTAACTTCGGAGTTCTGATGGGATCCGGTGCATTAGTGCTGGTATGATCGCACGCGACATTGAGTGGGATGTTTATTCTTATATCCCTCGAGTACGTGTGTAGCGGGCGGCGATAGACAACAGGCGGCACTGCTCTCGCCCAATCAGAACCATGAAGTTAAGCGTTCTGTTTTTAATTAGTTATCCGTCTCGGGAGTAATCTGCGTCATACCCTTCCGCACAGAACCTGCTCACGACAACAAAAATCACTAAATGTTCCCAGAAAATAGAAAAAAAATAAGAAGAAGAAAATAGCGAATGTAAAGCTATTATTATGCCTGGGATACGATAAAATGGAACGTGAATCGAATTTCGAACTTCCTAAACATTTTTTCTCGAGGAAACGAAAGCTTAACAGAAGCGGAAAATCGCAAATTAGAGGGTTTTAGATAAGGAATTCGGCTAAAATCTCACCATATCATTGAGAAGTAACGAGTCTCGTTCGGTTGCCCGTTTACAATCAAATTAGCCTACAATTTTGTCCAAATCCGGCAGTGCCCGAGCTACGTTGATTTCAAATGTTTTATCTGGTCCCGATCGAGATTCAGATGATTGGAGCCGAAAGTCTTCTGTCAACAAGTAATCAAAAATAGAAAAACACGAAAAGGTGTGCAACACGAGGACATCCCAGGGTGTCACCCATCCTAGTACTGCTCTCGTCCAAGCACGCTTAACTTCAGAGTTCTGATGGGATCCGGTGCATTGGTGCTGGTATGATCGCACCCGACCTTGAGTTGGATGTATATTCTAATATCCCTCGTGTACGTGTGGAGCGGGCGGCGATGGACAACACGCGGCACTGCTCTCGCCCAATCATAATCATGACGTTAAGCGTTCTGGCGCGATGGCAGAGCAAGGATGGGTGACCTCCCTGGGAAGTCCTCGTGTCGCGACTATTTGCGTAAATTATGGCAAAAACAGTCGAAATAATTGTTTTTCATGAGTTAACCGTCTCCGGAGTAATCTGCGTCACACCCTTCCGCACAGAACCGGCTCACGACAACAAAAATCGCAAAATGTTCCCAGAAAATAGAAAAAAATAAGAAGAAGAAAATAGCGAATGTAAAGCTATTATTATGCCTGGGATACGATAAAATAGAACCGGAATCGAATTTCGAACTTGCTAAGCGGATTTCTCGAGGAAATGGAAGCTTAACAGAAACGGAAAATCGCAAATTAGAGGGTCTTAGAGAAGGAATTCGGCTAAAATCTCGTCAGCTCATTGCGGAATAATGAGTCTCGTTCGTTTGCCCTGTTACAATAAAATTAACCTACAATTTTGTCCAAATCCGGCAGTGCCCGAGCTACGTTGATTTCACATGTCTTATTTGTTTCCGATCGAGATTCAGATTATTTGAGCCGAAAATCGTCTGTCAACAAGTAATCAATAAAAAATAGAAAAACACAAAATGGGTGCAACACGAGGACTTCCCAGGGGGTCATCCATCCTAGTACTTCTCTCGCCCAAGCACGCTTAACTTCGGAGTTCTAATGGGATCCGGTGCATTAGTGCTGGTATTATCGCACCCGACATTGAGTGGGATGTTTATTCTTATATCCTCGAGTACGTGTGGAGCGGGCGACGATGGACAACACGCGGCACTGCTCACGCCCAATCATAACCATGAAGTTAAGCGTTCTAGCGCGATGGCAGAGCTAGGATGGGCGACCTCCCTGGGAAGACTTCGTGTCGCGACCGTTTACGTAAATTATGGATAAAATAGTTGAAATAATTGTTTTTAATTAGTTAACCTTCTCCGGAGTAATCTGCGTCATACCCTTCCGCACAAAACCGCCTCACGACAACAAAAATCGCAAAATATTCCCAGAAAATAGAAAAAAAAATAAGAAGAAGGTAATAGCGAATGTAAAGCTATTATTATGCCTGGGTTACGATTAAAATGAAATCGGATTCGAATTTCTAACTTCCCAAGCGGATTTCTCGAGGAAATGGAAGCTTAACAGAAGCGGTAAATCGTAAATTAGAGGGTCTTAGAGAAGGAATTTAGCTAAAATATCGCCAGCTCTTTGCGGAGTAATGATTCTCGTCCGTTTGCCTGTTTACAATCAAATTAGCCTATAATTTTGTCCAAATCCAGCAGTGCTCGAGCTACGTTGATTTCACATGTCTTATCTGGTCCCGATCGAGATTCAGATGATTTGAGCCGAAAATCGTCTGTCAACAAGTAATAAAAAATAGAAAAACACGAAAAGGGGTGCAACACGAGGACTTCCCAAGGGGTCACCCATCCTAGTATTGCTCTCGCCCAAGCACGCTTAACTTCGGAGTTCTGATTGGATTTGGTGCATTAGTGCTGGTATGATCGCACCCGACATTGAGTGAGATGTTTATTCTTATATCCCTCGAGTACGTGTGGAGCGGGCGGCGATGGACAACACGCGGCACTGCTCTCGCCCAATCATAACCATGAAGTTAAGCGTTCTGGCGCGATGGCAGAGCTAGGATGGGTGACCTCCCTGGGAAGACCTCGTGTCGCGGACCGTTTACGTAAATTATGGATAAAACAGTCGAAATAATTGTTTTTAATGAGTTAACCGTCTCCGGAGTAATCTGCGTCATACCCTTCCGCACAGAACCGGCTCACGACAACAAAAATCGCTAAATGTTCCCAGAAAATAAAAAAAATAAGAAGAAGGAAATAACGAATGTAAAGCTATTATTATGCCTGGGATACTGATAAAATGGAACCGGAATCGAATTTCGAACTTCCTAAGCGGATTTCTCGAGGAAAGAAAGCTTAACAGAAGCGGTAAATCGCAAATTAGAGGGTCTTAGAGAAGGAATTCGGCTAAAATCGGTCAGCTCATTGCGTAGAATGAGTCTCGTCCGTTTGCCCGTTTACAATCAAATTAGCCTAAAATTTTGTCCAAATCCGGCAGTGCCCGAGCTACTTTCATTTCACATGTCTTATCTGGTCTCGATCGAGATTCAGATGATTTGAGCCGAAAATCGTCTGTCAACAAGTAATCAAAAATAGAAAAACACGAAAAAGGGTGCAACACGAGGACTTCCCTGGGGGTCACCCACCCTAGTACTGCTCTCGCGCAAACACGCTTAACTTCGAAGTTCTGATGGGATCCGATGCATTAGTGCTGGCATGATCGCACCCGACATTGAGTGGGATGTTTATTCTATATCCCTCGAGTACGTGTGGAGGGGAGGCGATGGACAACACGCGGCACTGCCCTCGCCCAATCATAATCATGAAGTTAAGCGTTCTGGCGCGATGGCAGAGCTAGGATGGGTGACCTCCCTGGGAAGACCTCGTGTCGCGACCGGTTACGTAAATTATGGATAAAACGGTCGAAATAATTTTTTTTAATGAGTTAACCGTCTCCGGAGTATTCTGAGTCATACCCTTCCGCACAGAACCGGCTAACGACAGCAAAAATCGATAAATGTTCCCAGAAAATAGAAAAAAAAATAAGAAGGAAATAACGAATGTAAAGCTATTATTATGCCTCGGATACGATAAAATGGAACCGGAATCGAATTTCGAACTTCCTAAGCGGATTTCTCGAGGAAACGAAAGCTTAACAGAATCGGTAAATCGCAAATTAGAGGGTCTTAGAGAAGGAATTCGGCTAAAATCTCGTCAGCTCATTGCGTAGTAA
Source organism: Primulina tabacum (assembly GCF_025594145.1). NCBI lineage: Eukaryota > Viridiplantae > Streptophyta > Magnoliopsida > Lamiales > Gesneriaceae > Primulina > Primulina tabacum. Next base: position 41,249,266 of record NC_134559.1, read on the forward strand.
TGAGTCTCGTCCGTTTGCCCGTTTACAATCAAATTAGCCTACAATTTTGTCCAAATCCGGCAGTGCCCGAGCTACTTTCATTTCACATGTATTATCTGGTCCCGATCGAGATTCAGATGATTTGAGCCGAAAATCGTCTGTCTACAAGTAATCAAAAATAGAAAAACACGAAAAGGGGTGCAACACGAGGACTTCCCAGGGGGTCACCCATCCTAGTACTGCTCTCGCCCAAGCACGCTTAACTTCGGAGTTCTGATGGGATCCGGTTGCATTAGTGCTGGTATGATCGCACCCGACATTGAGTGGGATGTTTATTCTTATATCCCTCGAGTACGTGTGGATGCGGGCGGCGATGGACAACACGCGGCACTGCTCTCGCCCAATCATAACCATGAAGTTAAGCGTTCTGGCGCGATGGCAGAGCTAGGATGGGTGACCTCCCTGGGAAGACCTCGTGTCGCGACCGTTTACGTAAATTATGGATTAAACAGTCGAAATAATTGTTTTTAATGAGTTAACCGTCTCCGGAGTAATCTGCGTCATACCCTTCCGCACAGAACCGGCTCACGACAACAAAAATCGATAAATGTTCCCAGAAAATAGAAAAAAAATAAGAAGAAGGAAATAACGAATGTAAAGCTATTATTATGCCTGGGATACGATTAAAATGGAACCGGAATCGAATTTCGAACTTCCTAAGCGGATTTCTCGAGGAACGAAAGCTTAACAGAAGCGGTAAATCGCAAATTAGAGGGTCTTAGAGAAGGAATTCGGCTAAAATCTCGTCAGCTCATTGCGTAGTAATGAGTCTCGTCCGTTTGCCCGTTTACAATCAAATTAGCCTACAATTTTGTCCAAATCCGGCAGTGCCCGAGCTACTTTCATTTCACATGTCTTATCTGGTCCCGATCGAGATTCAGATGATTTGAGCCGAAAATCGTCTGTCAACAAGTAATCAAAAATAGAAAAACACGAAAAGGGGTGCAACACGAGGACTTCCCAGGGGGTCACCCATCCTAGTACTGCTCTCGCCCAAGCACGCTTAACTTCGGAGTTCTGATGGGATCCGGTGCATTAGTGCTGGTATGATCGCACCCGACATTGAGTGGGATGTTTATTCTTATATCCCTCGAGTACGTGTGGAGCGGGCGGCGATGGACAACACGCGGCACTGCTCTCGCCCAATCATAACCATGAAGTTAAGCGTTCTGGCGCGATGGCAGAGCTAGGATGGGTGACCTCCCTGGGAAGACCTCGTGTCGCGACCGTTTACGTAAATTATGGATAAAACAGTCGAAATAATTGTTTTTAATGAGTTAACCGTCTCCGGAGTAATCTGCGTCATACCCTTCCGCACAGAACCGGCTCACGACAACAAAAATCGATAAATGTTCCCAGAAAATAGAAAAAAAATAAGAAGAAGGAAATAACGAATGTAAAGCTATTATTATGCCTGGGATACGATTAAAATGGAACCGGAATCGAATTTCGAACTTCCTAAGCGGATTTCTCGAGGAAACGAAAGCTTAACAGAAGCGGTAAATCGCAAATTAGAGGGTCTTAGAGAAGGAATTCGGCTAAAATCTCGTCAGCTCATTGCGTAGTAATGAGTCTCGTCCGTTTGCCCGTTTACAATCAAATTAGCCTACAATTTTGTCCAAATCCGGCAGTGCCCGAGCTACTTTCATTTCACATGTCTTATCTGGTCCCTGATCGAGATTCAGATGATTTGAGCCGAAAATCGTCTAGTCAACAAGTAATCAAAATAGAAAAACACGAAAAGGGGTGCAACACGAGGACTTCCCAAGGGGGTCACCCATCCTAGTACTGCTCTCGCCCAAGCACGCTTAACTTCGGAAGTTCTGATGGGATCGGTGCATTAGTGCTGGTATGATCGCACCCGACATTGAGTGGGATGTTTATTCTTATATCCCTCGAGTACGTGCGGAGCGGGCGGCGATGGACAACACGCGGCATGCTCTCGCCCAATCATAACCATGAAGTTAAGCGTTCTGGCGCGATGGCAGAGCTTAGGATGGGTGACCTCCCTGGTAAGACCTCGTGTCGCGACCGTTTACGTAAATTATGGATAAAACAGTCGAAATAATTGTTTTTAATGAGTTAACCGTCTCCGGAGTAATCTGCGTCATACCCTTCCGCACAGAACCGGCTCACGACAACAAAATCGATAAATGTTCCAGAAAATAGAAAAAAAATAAGAAGAAGGAAATAACGAATGTAAAGCTATTATTATGCCTGGGATACGATAAAATGGAACCGGAATCGAATTTCGAACTTCCTAAGCGGATTTCTCGAGGAAACGAAAGCTTAACAGAAGCGGTAAATCGCAAATTAGAGGGTCTTAGAGAAGGAATTCGGCTAAAATCTCGTCAGCTCATTGCGTAGTAATGAGTCTCGTCCGTTTGCCCGTTTACAATCAAATTAGGCCTACAATTTTGTCCAAATCCGGCAGTGCCCGAGCTACTTTCATTTCACATGTCTTATCTGGTCCGATCGAGATTCAGATGATTTGAGCCGAAAATCGTCTGTCAACAAGTAATCAAAATAGAAAAACACGAAAAGGGGTGCAAAACGAGGACTTCCCAGGGGGTCAACCATCCAAGTACTGCTCTCTCCCAAGCACGCTTAACTTCGGAGTTCTGATGGGATCCGGTGCATTAGTGCTGGTATGATCGCACCCGACATTGAGTGGGATGTTTATTCTTATATCCCTCGAGTACGTGTGGAGCGGGCGGCGATGGACAACACGCGGCACTGCTCTCGCCCAATCATAACCATGAAGTTAAGCGTTCTGGCGCGATGGCAGATGCTAGGATGGGTGACCTCCCTGGGAAGACCTCGTGTCGCGACCGTTTACGTAAATTATGGATAAAACAGTCGAAATAATTGTTTTTAATGAGTTAACCGTCTCCGGAGTAATCTGCGTCATACCCTTCCGCACAGAACCGGCTCACGGACAACAAAAATCGAAAATGTTCCCAGAAAATAGAAAAAAAATAAGAAGAATGGAAATAACGAATGTAAAGCTACTTATTATGCCTGGGATACGATAAAATGGAACCGGAATCGAATTTCGAACTTCCTAAGCGGATTTCTCGAGGAAACGAAAGCTTTAACAGAAGCGGTAAATCGCAAATTAGAGGGTTCTTAGAGAAGGAATTCGGCTAAAATCTCGTCAGCTCATTGCGTAGTAATGAGTCTCGTCCGTTTGCCCGTTTACAATCAAATTAGCCTACAATTTTGTCCAAATCAGGCAGTGCCGAGCTACTTTCATTTCACATGTCTTATCTGGTCCCGATCGAGATTCAGATGATTTGAGCGAAATCGTCTGTCAACAAGTAATCAAAAATAGAAAAACACGGAAAAGGGGTTGCAACACGGAGGACTTCCCAGGGGGTCACCCATCCTAGTACTGCTCTCGCCCAAGCACGATCTTAACTTCGGAGTTCTGATGGGATCCGGTGCATTAGTGCTGGTATGATCGCACCCGACATTGAGTGGGATGTTATTTCTTATATCCCTCGAGTACGTGTGGATCGGGGCGGGCGTGGAACAACACGCGGCACTGCTCTCGCCCAATCATACATGAAGTTAAGCGTTTCTGGCGCGATGGCAGAGCTAGGATGGGTGACCTTCCCTGGGAAGACCTCGTGTCGCGACCGGTTACGTAAATTATGGATAAAACAGTCGAAATAATTGTTTTAATGAGTTAACCGTCTCCGGAGTAATCTGCGTCATACCCTTCCGCACAGAACCGGCTCACGACAACAAAAATCGAATAACTGTTCCAGAAAATAGAAAAAAAATAAGAAGAAGGAAATAACGAATGTAAGCTATATTATGCCTGGGATACGATAAAATGGAACCGGAATCGAATTTCGAACTTCCTAAGCGGATTTATCGAGGAAACGAAAGCTTAACAGAAGCGGTAAATCGCAAATTAGAGGGTCTTAGAGAAGGAATTCGGCTAAAATCTCGTCAGTCATTGCGTAATAATGAGTCTCGTCCGTTTGCCCGTTTACAATCAAATTAGGCCTACAATTTTGTCCAAATCCGGCAGTGCCGAGCTACTTTCATTTCACATGTCTTATCTGGTCCCGATCGAGATTCAGATGATTTGAGCGAAAACGTCTGTCAACAAGTAATCAAAAATAGAAAAACACGAAAAGGGGTGCAACACGAGGACTTCCCAGGGGTCACCCATCCTAGTACGCCCCAAGCACGCTTAACTTCGGAGTTCTGATGGGATCCGGTGCATTAGTGCTGGTATGATCGCACCCGACATTGAGTGGGATGTTTATTCTTATATCCCTCGAGTACGTGTGGAGCGGGCGGCGATGGACAACACGCGGCTGCTCTCGCCCAATCATAACCATGAAGTTAAGCGTTCTGGCGCGATGGCAGAGCTAGGATGGGTGACCTCCCTGGGAAGACCTCGTGTCGCGACCGTTTACGTAAATTATGGATAAAACAGTCGAAATAATTGTTTTAATGAGTTAACCGTCCGGAGTAATCTGCGTCATACCCTTCCGCACAGAACCGGCTCACGACAACAAAAATCGATTAAATGTTCCCAGAAAATAGAAAAAAAAAATAAGAAGAAGGAAATAACGAATGTAAAGCTATATTATGCCTGGGATACTTAAAAATGGAACCGGAATCGAATTTCGAACTTCCTAAGCGGATTTCTCGAGGAAACGAAAGCTTAACAGAAGGTAATCGCAAATTAGAGGGTCTTAGAGAAGGAATTCGGCTAAAATCTCGTCAGCTCATTGGTAGTAATGAGTCTCGTCCGTTTGCCCGTTTACAATCAAATTAGCCTACAATTTTGTCCAAATCCGGCAGTGCCCGAGCTACTTTCATTTCACATGTCTTATCTGGTCCCGATCGAGATTCAGATGATTTGAGCCGAAAATCGTCTGTCAACAAGTAATCAAAAATAGAAAAACACGAAAAAGGGTGCAACACGAGGACTTCCAGGGGTCACCCATCTAGTACTGCTCTGCCAAGCACGCTAACTTCGGAGTTATGATGGGATCCGGTGCATTAGTGCTGGTATGATCGCACCGACATTGAGTGGGATGTTTATTCTTATATCCCTCGAGTACGTGTGGAGCGGGCGGCGATGGACAACACGCGGCACTGCTCTCGCCCAATCATAACATGAAGTTAAGCGTTTTGGCGCGATGGCAGAGCTAGGATGGGT
>NC_134559.1:41254592-41272906 GCF_025594145.1 Primulina tabacum
AGAAAAAATAAGAAGAAGGAAAACGAAAAATGTAAAGCTATTATTATGCTGGGATACGATAAAATAAACGGAATCGAATTTCGAACTTCTAAGCGGATTTCTCGAGGAAACGAAAGCTTAACAGAAGCGGTAAATCGCAAATTAGAGGGTCTTAGAGAAGGAATTCGGCTAAAATCTCGTCAGCTCATTGCGTAGTAATGAGTCTCGTCCGTTTGCCCGTTTACAATCAAATTAGCCTACAATTTTGTCCAAATCGGCAGTGCCCGAGCTACTTTCATTTCACATGTCTTATCTGGTCCCGATCGAGATTCAGATGATTTGAGCCGAAATCGTCTGTCAACAAGTAATCAAAATAGAAAACACGAAAAGGGTGCAACACGAGGACTTCCCAGGGGTCACCCATCCTAGTTGCTCGCCCAAGCACGCTTAACTTCGGAGTTCTGATGGGATCCGGTGCATTAGTGCTGGTATGATCGCACCGACATTGAGTGGGATGTTTATTCTTATATCCCTCGAGTACGTGTGGAGCGGGCGGCGATGGACAACACGCGGCACTGCTCTCGCCCAATCATAACCATGAAGTTAAGCGTTCTGGCGCGATGGCAGAGCTAGGATGGGTGACCTCCCTGGGAAGACCTCGTGTCGCGACCGTTTACGTAAATTATGGATAAAACAGTCGAAATAATTGTTTTTAATGAGTTAACCGTCTCCGGAGTAATCTGCGTCATACCCTTCCGCACAGAACCGGCTCACGACAACAAAAATCGATAAATGTTCCCAGAAAATAGAAAAAAAAATAAGAAGAAGGAAATAACGAATGTAAAGCTATTATTATGCCTGGGATACGATAAAATGGAACCGGAATCGAATTTCGAACTTCCTAAGCGGATTCTCGAGGAAACGAAAGCTTAACAGAAGCGGTAAATCGCAAATTAGAGGGTCTTAGAGAAGGAATTCGGCTAAAATCTCGTCAGCTCATTGCGTAGTAATGAGTCTCGTCCGTTTGCCCGTTTACAATCAAATTAGCCTACAATTTTGTCCAAATCCGGCAGTGCCCGAGCTACTTTCATTTCACATGTCTTATCTGGTCCCGATCGAGATTCAGATGATTTGAGCCGAAAATCGTCTGTCAACAAGTAATCAAAAATAGAAAAACACGAAAAGGGTGCAACACGAGGACTTCCCAGGGGTCACCCATCCTAGTACTGCTCTCGCCCAAGCACGCTTAACTTCGGAGTTCTGATGGGATCCGGTGCATTAGTGCTGGTATGATCGCACCGATTGAGTGGGATGTTTATTCTTATATCCCTCGAGTACGTGTGGAGCGGGCGGCGATGGACAACACGCGGCACTGCTTCGCCCAATCATAACCATGAAGTTAAGCGTTCTGGCGCGATGGCAGAGCTAGGATGGGTGACCTCCCTGGGAAGACCTCGTGTCGCGACCGTTTACGTAAATTATGGATAAAACAGTCGAAATAATTGTTTTAATGAGTTAACCGTCTCCGGAGTAATCTGCGTCATACCCTTCCGCACAGAACCGGCTCACGACAACAAAAATCGATAAATGTTCCCAGAAAATAGAAAAAAAAATAAGAAGAAGGAAATAACGAATGTAAAGCTAATTATGCCTGGGATACGATAAAATGGAACCGGAATCGAATTTCGAACTTCCTAAGCGGATTTCTAGGAAACGAAAGCTTAACAGAAGCGGTAAATCGCAAATTAGGGGTCTTAGAGAAGGAATTCGGCTAAAATCTCGTCAGCTCATTGTAGTAATGAGTCTCGTCCGTTTGCCCGTTTACAATCAAATTAGCCTACAATTTTGTCCAAATCCGGCAGTGCCCGAGCTTTCATTTCACATGTCTTATCTGGTCCCGATCGAGATTCAGATGATTTGAGCCGAAAATCGTCTGTCAACAAGTAATCAAAAATAGAAAAACACGAAAAGGGTGCAACACGAGGACTTCCAGGGGGTCACCCATCCTAGTACTGCTCTCGCCCAAGCACGCTTAACTTCGGAGTTCTGATGGGATCCGGTGCATTAGTGCTGGTATGATCGCACCCGACATTGAGTGGGATGTTTATTCTTATCCCTCGAGTACGTGTGGAGCGGGCGGCGATGGACAACACGCGGCACTGCTCTCGCCCAATCATAACCATGAAGTTAAGCGTTCTGGCGCGATGGCAGAGGTAGGATGGGTGACCTCCCTGGGAAGACCTCGTGTCGCGACCGTTTACGTAAATTATGGATAAAACAGTCGAAATAATTGTTTTAATAGTTAACCGTCTCCGGAGTAATCTGCGTCATACCCTTCCGCACAGAACCGGCTCACGACAACAAAAATCGATAAATGTTCCCAGAAAATAGAAAAAAAAATAAGAAGAAGGAAATAACGAATGTAAAGCTATTATTATGCCTGGATACGATAAAATGGAACCGGAATCGAATTTCGAACTTCCTAAGAGGATTTCTCGAGGAAACGAAAGCTTAACAGAAGCGGTAAATCGCAAATTAGAGGGTCTTAGAGAAGGAATTCGGCTAAAATCTCGTCAGCTCATTGCGTAGTAATGAGTCTCGTCCGTTTGCCCGTTTACAATCAAATTAGCCTACAATTTTGTCCAAATCCGGCAGTGCCCGAGCTACTTTCATTTCACATGTCTTATCTGGTCCGATCGAGATTCAGATGATTTGAGCCGAAAATCGTCTGTCAACAAGTAATCAAAATAGAAAAACACGAAAAGGGTGCAACACGAGGACTTCCCAGGGGGTCACCCATCCTAGTACTGCTCTCGCCCAAGCACGCTTAACTTCGGAGTTCTGATGGGATCCGGTGCATTAGTGCTGGTATGATCGCACCCGACATTGAGTGGGATGTTTTTCTTATATCCCTCGAGTACGTGTGGAGCGGGCGGCGATGGACAACACGCGGCACTGCTCTCGCCCAATCATAACCATGAAGTTAAGCGTTCTGGCGCGATGGCAGAGTAGGATGGGTGACCTCCCTGGGAAGACCTCGTGTCGCGACGTTTACGTAAATTATGGATAAAACAGTCGAAATAATTGTTTTAATGAGTTAACCGTCTCCGGAGTAATCTGCGTCATACCCTTCCGCACAGAACCGGCTCACGACAACAAAAATCGATAAATGTTCCCAGAAAATAGAAAAAAAAAAAGAAGAAGGAAATAACGAATGTAAAGCTATATTATGCCTGGGATACGATAAAATGGAACCGGAATCGAATTTCGAACTTCCTAAGCGGATTTCTCGAGGAAACGAAAGCTTAACAGAAGCGGTAAATCGCAAATTAGAGGGTCTTAGAGAAGGAATTCGGCTAAAATCTCGTCAGCTCATTGCGTAGTAATGAGTCTCGTCCGTTTGCCCGTTTACAATCAAATTAGCCTACAATTTTGTCCAAATCCGGCAGTGCCCGAGCTACTTTCATTTCACATGTCTTATCTGGTCCCGATCGAGATTCAGATGATTTGAGCCGAAAATCGTCTGTCAACAAGTAATCAAAAATAGAAAAACACGAAAAAGGGTGCAACACGAGGACTTCCCAGGGGGTCACCCATCCTAGTACTGCTCTCGCCCAAGCACGCTTAACTTCGGAGTTCTGATGGGATCCGGTGCATTAGTGCTGGTATGATCGCACCCGACATTGAGTGGGATGTTTATTCTTATATCCCTCGAGTACGTGTGGAGCGGGCGGCGATGGACAACACGCGGCACTGCTCTCGCCCAATCATAACCATGAAGTTAAGCGTTCTGGCGCGATGGCAGAGTAGGATGGGTGACCTCCCTGGGAAGACCTCGTGTCGCGACCGTTTACGTAAATTATGGATAAAACAGTCGAAATAATTGTTTTTAATGAGTTAACCGTCTCCGGAGTAATCTGCGTCATACCCTTCCGCACAGAACCGGCTCACGACAACAAAATCGATAAATGTTCCCAGAAAATAGAAAAAAAATAAGAAGAAGGAAATAACGAATGTAAAGCTATTATTATGCCTGGGATACGATAAAATGGAACCGGAATCGAATTTCGAACTTCCTAAGCGGATTTCTCGAGGAAACGAAAGCTTAACAGAAGCGGTAAATCGCAAATTAGAGGGTCTTAGAGAAGGAATTCGGCTAAAATCTCGTCAGCTCATTGCGTAGTAATGAGTCTCGTCCGTTTGCCCGTTTACAATCAAATTAGCCTACAATTTTGTCCAAATCCGGCAGTGCCCGAGCTACTTTCATTTCACATGTTTATCTGGTCCCGATCGAGATTCAGATGATTTGAGCCGAAAATCGTCTGTCAACAAGTAATCAAAAATAGAAAAACACGAAAAGGGTGCAACACGAGGACTTCCCAGGGGGTCACCCATCCTAGTACTGCTCTCGCCCAAGCACGCTTAACTTCGGAGTTCTGATGGGATCCGGTGCATTAGTGCTGGTATGATCGCACCCGACATTGAGTGGGATGTTTATTCTTATATCCCTCGAGTACGTGTGGAGCGGGCGGCGATGGACAACACGCGGCACTGCTCTCGCCCAATCATAACCATGAAGTTAAGCGTTCTGGCGCGATGGCAGAGTAGGATGGGTGACCTCCCTGGGAAGACCTCGTGTCGCGACCGTTTACGTAAATTATGGATAAAACAGTCGAAATAATTGTTTTAATGAGTTAACCGTCTCCGGAGTAATCTGCGTCATACCCTTCCGCACAGAACCGGCTCACGACAACAAAAATCGATAAATGTTCCCAGAAAATAGAAAAAAAAATAAGAAGAAGGAAATAACGAATGTAAAGCTATTATTATGCCTGGGATACGATAAAATGGAACCGGAATCGAATTTCGAACTTCCTAAGCGGATTTCTCGAGGAAACGAAAGCTTAACAGAAGCGGTAAATCGCAAATTAGAGGGTCTTAGAGAAGGAATTCGGCTAAAATCTCGTCAGCTCATTGCGTAGTAATGAGTCTCGTCCGTTTGCCCGTTTACAATCAAATTAGCCTACAATTTTGTCCAAATCCGGCAGTGCCCGAGCTACTTTCATTTCACATGTCTTATCTGGTCCCGATCGAGATTCAGATGATTTGAGCCGAAAATCGTCTGTCAACAAGTAATCAAAAATAGAAAAACACGAAAAAGGGTGCAACACGAGGACTTCCCAGGGGGTCACCCATCCTAGTACTGCTCTCGCCCAAGCACGCTTAACTTCGGAGTTCTGATGGGATCCGGTGCATTAGTGCTGGTATGATCGCACCGAACATTGAGTGGGATGTTTATTCTTATATCCCTCGAGTACGTGTGGAGCGGGCGGCGATGGACAACACGCGGCACTGCTCTCGCCCAATCATAACCATGAAGTTAAGCGTTCTGGCGCGATGGTAGAGCTAGGATGGGTGACCTCCCTGGGAAGACCTCGTGTCGCGACGTTTACGTAAATTATGGATAAAACAGTCGAAATAATTGTTTTTAATGAGTTAACCGTCTCCGGAGTAATCTGCGTCATACCCTTCCGCACAGAACCGGCTCACGACAACAAAAATCGATAAATGTTCCCAGAAAATAGAAAAAAAATAAGAAGAAGGAAATAACGAATGTAAAGCTATTATTATGCTGGGATACGATAAAATGGAACCGGAATCGAATTTCGAACTTCCTAAGCGGATTTCTCGAGGAAACGAAAGCTTAACAGAAGCGGTAAATCGCAAATTAGAGGGTCTTAGAGAAGGAATTCGGCTAAAATCTCGTCAGCTCATTGCGTAGTAATGAGTCTCGTCCGTTTGCCCGTTTACAATCAAATTAGCCTACAATTTTGTCCAAATCCGGCAGTGCCCGAGCTACTTTCATTTCACATGTCTTATCTGGTCCCGATCGAGATTCAGATGATTTGAGCCGAAAATCGTCTGTCAACAAGTAATCAAAATAGAAAAACACGAAAAGGGTGCAACACGAGGACTTCCCAGGGGGTCACCATCCTACTTCTCGCCCAAGCACGCTTAACTTCGGAGTTCTGATGGGATCCGGTGCATTAGTGCTGGTATGATCGCACCCGACATTGAGTGGGATGTTTATTCTTATATCCCTCGAGTACGTGTGGAGCGGGCGGCGATGGACAACACGCGGCACTGCTCTCGCCCAATCATAACCATGAAGTTAAGCGTTCTGGCGCGATGGCAGAGTAGGATGGGTGACCTCCCTGGGAAGACCTCGTGTCGCGACCGTTTACGTAAATTATGGATAAAACAGTCGAAATAATTGTTTTTAATGAGTTAACCGTCTCCGGAGTAATCTGCGTCATACCCTTCCGCACAGAACCGGCTCACGACAACAAAAATCGATAAATGTTCCCAGAAAATAGAAAAAAAATAAGAAGAAGGAAATAACGAATGTAAAGCTATTATTATGCCTGGGATACGATAAAATGGAACCGGAATCGAATTTCGAACTTCCTAAGCGGATTTCTCGAGGAAACGAAAGCTTAACAGAAGCGGTAAATCGCAAATTAGAGGGTCTTAGAGAAGGAATTCGGCTAAAATCTCGTCAGCTCATTGCGTAGTAATGAGTCTCGTCCGTTTGCCCGTTTACAATCAAATTAGCCTACAATTTTGTCCAAATCCGGCAGTGCCCGAGCTACTTTCATTTCACATGTCTTATCTGGTCCCGATCGAGATTCAGATGATTTGAGCCGAAAATCGTCTGTCAACAAGTAATCAAAAATAGAAAAACACGAAAAGGGTGCAACACGAGGACTTCCCAGGGGGTCACCCATCCTAGTACTGCTCTCGCCCAAGCACGCTTAACTTCGGAGTTCTGATGGGATCCGGTGCATTAGTGCTGGTATGATCGCACCGACATTGAGTGGGATGTTTATTCTTATATCCCTCGAGTACGTGTGGAGCGGGCGGCGATGGACAACACGCGGCACTGCTCTCGCCCAATCATAACCATGAAGTTAAGCGTTCTGGCGCGATGGCAGAGCGATGGGTGACCTCCCTGGGAAGACCTCGTGTCGCGACCGTTTACGTAAATTATGGATAAAACAGTCGAAATAATTGTTTTTAATGAGTTAACCGTCTCCGGAGTAATCTGCGTCATACCCTTCCGCACAGAACCGGCTCACGACAACAAAAATCGATAAATGTTCCCAGAAAATAGAAAAAAAATAAGAAGAAGGAAATAACGAATGTAAAGCTATTATTATGGGGATACGATAAAATGGAACCGGAATCGAATTTCGAACTTCCTAAGCGGATTTCTCGAGGAAACGAAAGCTTAACAGAAGCGGTAAATCGCAAATTAGAGGGTCTTAGAGAAGGAATTCGGCTAAAATCTCGTCAGCTCATTGCGTAGTAATGAGTCTCGTCCGTTTGCCCGTTTACAATCAAATTAGCCTACAATTTTGTCCAAATCCGGCAGTGCCCGAGCTACTTTCATTTCACATGTCTTATCTGGTCCCGATCGAGATTCAGATGATTTGAGCCGAAAATCGTCTGTCAACAAGTAATCAAAAATAGAAAAACACGAAAAGGGTGCAACACGAGGACTTCCCAGGGGGTCACCATCCTAGTACTGCTCTCGCCCAAGCACGCTTAACTTCGGAGTTCTGATGGGATCCGGTGCATTAGTGCTGGTATGATCGCACCCAACAAGAGTGGGATGTTTATTCTTATATCCCTCGAGTACGTGTGGAGCGGGCGGCGATGGACAACACGCGGCACTGCTCTCGCCCAATCATAACCATGAAGTTAAGCGTTCTGGCGCGATGGCAGAGCTAGGATGGGTGACCTCCCTGGGAAGACCTCGTGTCGCGACCGTTTACGTAAATTATGGATAAAACAGTCGAATTGTTTTTAATGAGTTAACCGTCTCCGGAGTAATCTGCGTCATACCCTTCCGCACAGAACCGGCTCACGACAACAAAAATCGATAAATGTTCCCAGAAAATAGAAAAAAAAATAAGAAGAAGGAAATAACGAATGTAAAGCTATTATTATGCCTGGGATACGATAAAATGGAACCGGAATCGAATTTCGAACTTCCTAAGCGGATTTCTCGAGGAAACGAAAGCTTAACAGAAGCGGTAAATCGCAAATTAAAGGGTCTTAGAGAAGGAATTCGGCTAAAATCTCGTCAGCTCATTGCGTAGTAATGAGTCTCGTCCGTTTGCCCGTTTACAATCAAATTAGCCTACAATTTTGTCCAAATCCGGCAGTGCCCGAGCTACTTTCATTTCACATGTCTTATCTGGTCCCGATCGAGATTCAGATGATTTGAGCCGAAAATCGTCTGTCAACAAGTAATCAAAAATAGAAAAACACGAAAAGGGTGCAACACGAGGACTTCCCAGGGGGTCACCCATCCTAGTACTGCTCTCGCCCAAGCACGCTTAACTTCGGAGTTCTGATGGGATCCGGTGCATTAGTGCTGGTATGATCGCACCCGACATTGAGTGGGATGTTTATTCTTATATCCCTCGAGTACGTGTGGAGCGGGCGGCGATGGACAACACGCGGCACTGCTCTCGCCCAATCATAACCATGAAGTTAAGCGTTCTGGCGCGATGGCAGAGCTAGGATGGGTGACCTCCCTGGGAAGACCTCGTGTCGCGACCGTTTACGTAAATTATGGATAAAACAGTCGAAATAATTGTTTTTAATGAGTTAACCGTCTCCGGAGTAATCTGCGTCATACCCTTCCGCACAGAACCGGCTCACGACAACAAAAATCGATAAATGTTCCCAGAAAATAGAAAAAAAAATAAGAAGAAGGAAATAACGAATGTAAAGCTATTATTATGCCTGGGATACGATAAAATGGAACCGGAATCGAATTTCGAACTTCCTAAGCGGATTTCTCGAGGAAACGAAAGCTTAACAGAAGCGGTAAATCGCAAATTAGAGGGTCTTAGAGAAGGAATTCGGCTAAAATCTCGTCAGCTCATTGCGTAGTAATGAGTCTCGTCCGTTTGCCCGTTTACAATCAAATTAGCCTACAATTTGTCCAAATCCGGCAGTGCCCGAGCTACTTTCATTTCACATGTCTTATCTGGTCCCGATCGAGATTCAGATGATTTGAGCCGAAAATCGTCTGTCAACAAGTAATCAAAATAGAAAAACACGAAAAGGGTGCAACACGAGGACTTCCCAGGGGTCACCCATCCTAGTACTGCTCTCGCCCAAGCACGCTTAACTTCGGAGTTCTGATGGGATCCGGTGCATTAGTGCTGGTATGATCGCACCCGACATTGAGTGGGATGTTTATTATATCCCTCGAGTACGTGTGGAGCGGGCGGCGATGGACAACACGCGGCACTGCTCTCGCCCAATCATAACCATGAAGTTAAGCGTTCTGGCGCGATGGCAGAGCTAGGATGGGTGACCTCCCTGGGAAGACCTCGTGTCGCGGACCGTTTACGTAAATTATGGATAAAACAGTCGAAATAATTGTTTTTAATGAGTTAACCGTCTCCGGAGTAATCTGCGTCATACCCTTCCGCACAGAACCGGCTCACGACAACAAAAATCGATAAATGTTCCCAGAAAATAGAAAAAAAAATAAGAAGAAGGAAATAACGAATGTAAAGCTATTATTATGCCTGGCATACGATAAAATGGAACCGGAATCGAATTTCGAACTTCCTAAGCGGATTTCTCGAGGAAACGAAAGCTTAACAGAAGCGGTAAATCGCAAATTAGAGGGTCTTAGAGAAGGAATTCGGCTAAAATCTCGTCAGCTCATTGCGTAGAATGAGTCTCGTCCGTTTGCCCGTTTACAATCAAATTAGCCTACAATTTTGTCCAAATCCGGCAGTGCCCGAGCTACTTTCATTTCACATGTCTTATCTGGTCCCGATCGAGATTCAGATGATTTGAGCCGAAAATCGTCTGTCAACAAGTAATCAAAAATAGAAAAACACGAAAAAGGGTGCAACACGAGGACTTCCCAGGGGGTCACCCATCCTAGTACTGCTCTCGCCCAAGCACGCTTAACTTCGGAGTTCTGATGGGATCCGGTGCATTAGTGCTGGTATGATCGCACCCGACATTGAGTGGGATGTTTATTCTTATATCCCTCGAGTACGTGTGGAGCGGGCGGCGATGGACAACACGCGGCACTGCTCTCGCCCAATCATAACCATGAAGTTAAGCGTTCTGGCGCGATGGCAGAGCTAGGATGGGTGACCTCCCTGGGAAGACCTCGTGTCGCGACGTTTACGTAAATTATGGATAAAACAGTCGAAATAATTGTTTTTAATGAGTTAACCGTCTCCGGAGTAATCTGCGTCATACCCTTCCGCACAGAACCGGCTCACGACAACAAAAATCGATAAATGTTCCCAGAAAATAGAAAAAAAAATAAGAAGAAGGAAATAACGAATGTAAAGCTATTATTATGCCTGGGATACGATAAAATGGAACCGGAATCGAATTTCGAACTTCCTAAGCGGATTTCTCGAGGAAACGAAAGCTTAACAGAAGCGGTAAATCGCAAATTAGAGGGTCTTAGAGAAGGAATTCGGCTAAAATCTCGTCAGCTCATTGCGTAGTAATGAGTCTCGTCCGTTTGCCCGTTTACAATCAAATTAGCCTACAATTTTGTCCAAATCCGGCAGTGCCCGAGCTACTTTCATTTCACATGTCTTATCTGGTCCCGATCGAGATTCAGATGATTTGAGCCGAAAATCGTCTGTCAACAAGTAATCAAAAATAGAAAAACACGAAAAGGGTGCAACACGAGGACTTCCCAGGGGGTCACCCATCCTAGTACTGCTCTCGCCCAAGCACGCTTAACTTCGGAGTTCTGATGGGATCCGGTGCATTAGTGCTGGTATGATCGCACCCGACATTGAGTGGGATGTTTATTCTTATATCCCTCGAGTACGTGTGGAGCGGGCGGCGATGGACAACACGCGGCACTGCTCTCGCCGAATCATAACCATGAAGTTAAGCGTTCTGGCGCGATGGCAGAGCTAGGATGGGTGACCTCCCTGGGAAGACCTCGTGTCGCGACCGTTTACGTAAATTATGGATAAAACAGTCGAAATAATTGTTTTTAATGAGTTAACCGTCTCCGGAGTAATCTGCGTCATACCCTTCCGCACAGAACCGGCTCACGACAACAAAAATCGATAAATGTTCCCAGAAAATAGAAAAAAAATAAGAAGAAGGAAATAACGAATGTAAAGCTATTATTATGCCTGGGATACGATAAATGGAACCGGAATCGAATTTCGAACTTCCTAAGCGGATTTCTCGAGGAAACGAAAGCTTAACAGAAGCGGTAAATCGCAAATTAGAGGGTCTTAGAGAAGGAATTCGGCTAAAATCTCGTCAGCTCATTGCGTAGTAATGAGTCTCGTCCGTTTGCCCGTTTACAATCAAATTAGCCTACAATTTTGTCCAAATCCGGCAGTGCCCGAGCTACTTTCATTTCACATGTCTTATCTGGTCCCGATCGAGATTCAGATGATTTGAGCCGAAAATCGTCTGTCAACAAGTAATCAAAAATAGAAAAACACGAAAAAGGGTGCAACACGAGGACTTCCCAGGGGGTCACCCATCCTAGTAGTGCTCTCGCCCAAGCACGCTTAACTTCGGAGTTCTGATGGGATCCGGTGCATTAGTGCTTGTATGATCGCACCCGACATTGAGTGGGATGTTTATTCTTATATCCCTCGAGTACGTGTGGAGGGCGGCGATGGACAACACGCGGCACTGCTCTCGCCCAATCATAACCATGAAGTTAAGCGTTCTGGCGCGATGGAGAGGATGGGTGACCTCCCTGGGAAGACCTCGTGTCGCGACGTTTACGTAAATTATGGATAAAACAGTCGAAATAATTGTTTTTAATGAGTTAACCGTCTCCGGAGTAATCTGCGTCATACCCTTCCGCACAGAACCGGCTCACGACAACAAAAATCGATAAATGTTCCCAGAAAATAGAAAAAAAATAAGAAGAAGGAAATAACGAATGTAAAGCTATTATTATGCCTGGGATACGATAAAATGGAACCGGAATCGAATTTCGAACTTCCTAAGCGGATTTCTCGAGGAAACGAAAGCTTAACAGAAGCGTAAATCGCAAATTAGAGGGTCTTAGAGAAGGAATTCGGCTAAAATCTCGTCAGCTCATTGCGTAGTAATGAGTCGTCCGTTTGCCCGTTTACAATCAAATTAGCCTACAATTTTGTCCAAATCCGGCAGTGCCCGAGCTACTTTCATTTCACATGTCTTATCTGGTCCCGATCGAGATTCAGATGATTTGAGCCGAAAATCGTCTGTCAACAAGTAATCAAAAATAGAAAAACACGAAAAAGGGTGCAACACGAGGACTTCCCAGGGGTCACCCATCCTAGTACTGCTCTCGCCCAAGCACGCTTAACTTCGGAGTTCTGATGGGATCCGGTGCATTAGTGCTGGTATGATCGCACCGACATTGAGTGGGATGTTTATTCTTATATCCCTCGAGTACGTGTGGAGCGGGCGGCGATGGACAACACGCGGCACTGCTCTCGCCCAATCATAACCATGAAGTTAAGCGTTCTGGCGCGATGGCAGAGCTAGGATGGGTGACCTGGGAAGACCTCGTGTCGCGACCGTTTACGTAAATTATGGATAAAACAGTCGAAATAATGTTTTTAATGAGTTAACCGTCTCCGGAGTAATCTGCGTCATACCCTTCCGCACAGAACCGGCTCACGACAACAAAAATCGATAAATGTTCCCAGAAAATAGAAAAAAAAATAAGAAGAAGGAAATAACGAATGTAAAGCTATTATTATGCCTGGGATACGATAAAATGGAACCGGAATCGAATTTCGAACTTCCTAAGCGGATTTCTCGAGAAACGAAAGCTAACAGAAAGCGGTAAATCGCACATTAGAGGGTCTTAGAGAAGGAATTCGGCTAAAATCTCGTCAGCCTCATTGGTAGTAATGAGTCTCGTCCGTTTGCACGTTTACAATCAAATAGCCTACAATTTTGTCCAAATCCGGCAGTGCCCGAGCTACTTTCATTTCACATGTCTTATCTGGTCCCGATCGAGATTCAGATGATTTGAGCCGAAAATGTCTGTCAACAAGTACTCAAAAATAGAAAAACACGAAAAGGGTGCAACACGAGGACTTCCCAGGGGGTCATCCATCCTAGTACTGCTCTCGACCAAGCACGATTAACTTCTGAGTTCTGATGGGATCCGGTGCATTAGTGCTGGTATGATCGCACCCGGCATTGAGTGGGATGTTTATTCTTATATCCCTCGAGTACGTGTGGATGCGGGCGGCGATGGAAAACACGCGGCACTGCTATGCCCACTCATAACCATGAAGTTAAGCGTTCTGGCGCGCGATGGCAGAGTAGGATGGGTGACCCCCTGGGAAGACCTCGTGTCGCGACCGTTTACGTAAATTATGGATAAAACAGTCGAAATAATTGTTTTTAATGAGTTAACCGTCTCGGAGTAATCTGCGTCATACCCTTCCGCACAGAACCGGCTCACGACAACAAAAATCGATAAATGTTCCCAGAAAATAGAAAAAAAATAAGAAGAAGGAAATAACGAATGTAAAGCTATTATTATGCCTGGGATACGATAAAATGGAACCGGAATCGAATTTCGAACTTTCTAAGCGGATTTCTCGAGGAAACGAAAGCTTAACAGAAGCGGTAAATCGCAAAATAGAGGGTCTTAGAGAAGGAATTCGGCTAAAATCTCGTCAGCTCATTGCGTAGTAATGAGTCTCGTCCGTTTGCCCGTTTACAATCAAATTAGCCTACAATTTTGTCCAAATCCGGCAGTGCCCGAGCTACTTTCATTTCACATGTCTTATCTGGTCCCGATCGAGATTCAGATGATTTGAGCCGAAAATCGTCTATCAACAAGTAATCAAAAATAGAAAAACACGAAAAGGGTGCAACACGAGGACTTCCCAGGGGTCACCGATCCTAGTACTGCTCTGGCCCAAGCACGCTTTACTTCGGAGTTCTGATGGGATCCGGTGCATTAGTGCTGGTATGATCGCACCCGACATTGAGTGGGATGTTTATTCTTATATCCCTCGAGTACGTGTGGAGCGGGCGGCGATAGACAACACGCGGCACTGCTCTCGCCCAATCATAACCATGAAGTTAAGCGTTCTGGCGCGATGGCAGAGCTAGGATGGGTGACCTCCCTGGGAAGACCTCGTGTCGCGACGTTTACGTAAATTATGGATAAAACAGTCGAAATAATTGTTTTTAATGAGTTAACCGTCTCCGGAGTAATCTGCGTCATACCCTTCCGCACAGAACCGGCTCACGACAACAAAAATCGATAAATGTTCCCAGAAAATAGAAAAAAAAATAAGAAGAAGGAAATAACGAATGTAAAGCTATTATTATGCCTGGGATACGATAAAATGGAACCGGAATCGAATTTCGAACTTCCTAAGCGGATTTCTCGAGGAAACGAAAGCTTAACAGAAGCGGTAAATCGCAAATTAGAGGGTCTTAGAGAAGGAATTCGGCTAAAATCTCGTCAGCTCATTGCGTAGTAATGAGTCTCGTCCGTTTGCCCGTTTACAATCAAATTAGCCTACAATTTTGTCCAAATCCGGCAGTGCCCGAGCTACTTTCATTTCACATGTCTTATCTGGTCCCGATCGAGATTCAGATGATTTGAGCCGAAAATCGTCTGTCAACAAGTAATCAAAAATAGAAAAACACGAAAAAGGGTGCAACACGAGGACTTCCCAGGGGGTCACCCATCCTAGTACTGCTCTCGCCCAAGCACGCTTAACTTCGGAGTTCTGATGGGATCCGGTGCATTAGTGCTAGTATGATCGCACCCGACATTGAGTGGGATGTTTATTCTTATTTCCCTCGAGTACGTGTGGAGCGGGCGGCGATGGACAACACGCGGCACTGCTCTCGCCCAATCATAACCATGAAGTTAAGCGTTCTGGCGCGATGGCAGAGCTAGGATGGGTGACCTCCCTGGGAAGACCTCGTGTCGCGACCGTTTACGTAAATTATGGATAAAACAGTCGAAATAATTGTTTTTAATGAGTTAACCGTCTCCGGAGTAATCTGCGTCATACCCTTCCGCACAGAACCGGCTCACGACAACAAAAATCGATAAATGTTCCCAGAAAATAGAAAAAAAAATAAGAAGAAGGAAATAACGAATGTAAAGCTATTATTATGCCTGGGATACGATAAAATGGAATCGGAATCGAATTTCGAACTTCCTAAGCGGATTTCTCATGGAAACGAAAGCTTAACAGAAGCGGTAAATCGCAAATTAGAGGGTCTTAGAGAAGGAATTTGGCTAAAATCTCGTCAGCTCATTGCGTAGGAATGAGTCTCGTCCGTTTGCCCGTTTACAATCAAATTAGCCTACAATTTTGTCCAAATCCGGCAGTGCCCGGGCTACTTTCATTTCACATGTCTTATCTGGTCACGATCGAGATTCAGATGATTTGAGCCGAAAATCGTCTGTCAACAAGTAATCAAAAATATAAAAACACGAAAAGAGGTGCAACACGAGGACTTCCCAGGGGGGCACCCATCCTAGTACTGCTCTCGCCCAAGCACGCTTAACTTCGGAGTTCTGATGGGATCCAGTGCATTAGTGCTGGTATGATCGCACCCGACATTGAGTGGGATGTTTATTCTTATATCCCTCGAGTACGTGTGGAGCGGGCGGCGATGGACAACACGCGGCACTGCTCTCGCCCAATCATAACCATGAAGTTAAGCGTTCTGGCGCGATGGCAGAGCTAGGATGGGTGACCTCCCTGGGAAGACCTCGTGTCGCGACCGTTTACGTAAATTATGGATAAAACAGTCGAAATAATTGTTTTTAATGAGTTAACCGTCTCCGGAGTAATCTGCGTCATACCCTTCCGCACAGAACCGGCTCACGACAACAAAAATCGATAAATGTTCCCAGAAAATAGAAAAAAAATAAGAAGAAGGAAATAACGAATGTAAAGCTATTATTATGCCTGGGATACGATAAAATGGAACCGAATCGAATTTCGAACTTCCTAAGCGGATTTCTCGAGGAAACGAAAGCTTAACAGAAGCGGTAAATCGCAAATTAGAGGGTCTTAGAGAAGGAATTCGGCTAAAATCTCGTCAGCTCATTGCGTAGTAATGAGTCTCGTCCGTTTGCCCGTTTACAATCAAATTAGCCTACAATTTTGTCCAAATCCGGCAGTGCCCGAGCTACTTTCATTTCACATGTCTTATCTGGTCCCGATCGAGATTCAGATGATTTGAGCCGAAAAATCGTCTGTCAACAAGTAATCAAAAATAGAAAAACACGAAAAAGGGTGCAACACGAGGACTTCCCCAGGGGTCACCATCCTAGTATGCTCTCGCCCAAGCACGCTTAACTTCGGAGTTCTGATGGGATCCGGTGCATTAGTGCTGGTATGATCGCACCCGACATTGAGTGGGATGTTTATTCTTATATCCCTCGAGTACGTGTGGAGCGGGCGGCGATGGACAACACGCGGCACTGCTCTCGCCCAATCATAACCACGAAGTTAAGCGTTCTGGCGCGATGGCAGAGGTAGGATGGGTGACCTCCCTGGGAAGACCTCGTGTCGCGACCGTTTACGTAAATTATGGATTAAAACAGTCGAAATAATTGTTTTAATGAGTTAACCGTCTCCGGAGTAATCTGCGTCATACCCTTCCGCACAGAACCGGCTCACGACAACAAAATCGATAAATGTTCCCAGAAAATAGAAAAAAAAATAAGAAGGAAATAACGAATGCAAACCAATTATTATGCCTGAGATACGATAAAATGGAACCGGAATCGAATTTCGAACTTCCTGAGCGGATTTCTCGAGGAAACGAAAGCTTAACAGAAGCGGTAAATCGCAAATTAGAGGGTCTTAGAGAAGGAATTCGGCTAAAATCGTCAGCTCATTGCGTAGTAATGAGTCTCGTCCGTTTGCCCGTTTACAATCAAATTAGCCTACAATTTTGTCCAAATCCGGCAGTGCCCGAGCTACTTTCATTTCACATGTCTTATCTGGTCCCGATCGAGATTCAGATGATTTGAGCCGAAATCGTCTGTCAACAAGTAATCAAAAATAGAAAAACACGAAAAAGGGTGCAACACGAGGACTTTCCCAGGGTGTCACCCATCCTAGTACTGCTCTCGCCCAAGCACGCTTAACTTCGGAGTTCTGATGGATCCGGTGCATTAGTGCTGTATGATCGCACCGACATTGAGTGGGATGTTTATTCTTATATCCCTCGAGTACGTGTGGAGCGGGCGGCGATGGACAACACGCGGCACTGCTCTCGCCCAATCATAACCATGAAGTTAAGCGTTCTGGCGCGATGGCAGAGGTAGTATGGGTGACCTCCTAGGGAAGACCTCGTGTCGCGATCGTTTACGTACATTATGGATTAAACAGTGAAATAATTGTTTTAATGAGTTAACAGTCTCCGGAGTAATCTGGTCATACCCTTCGCACAGAACGGCTCACGACAACAAAAATCGATAACTGTTCCAGAAAATAGAAAAAAAAATAAGAAGAAGGAAATAACGAATGTAAAGCTAGTTATTATGATGGGCTACGATAAAATGGAACGGAATCGAATTTCGAACCTTCCTAAGCGGATTCTCGAGGAACCGAAAGCTTACAGAAGCGGTAAATCGAAATTAGAGGGTCTTAGAGAAGGACTTCGGCTAAAATCTCGTCAGCTCATTGCTTAGTAATGCAGGCTCGGCGTTTGCCGTTTACATCAAAATTAGACTACAATTTGTCCAAATCGGCAGTGCCCTATCTACTTTCATTCAATGGTCTTTATATGGTCCCGATCGCAGATTCAGATGATTTGATTCCCGAAAATGTTGTCAAAAGTAATCAAAAATAGAAAAACACGAAAAAGGGTGCAACACGAGGACTTCCCAGGGGGTGTCACCATCTAGTACTGCTCGCCCAAGCACGCTTAACTTCGGAGTTCTGATGGGATCGGTGCATTAGTGCTGGTAAGATCGCACCCGACATTGAGTGGGATGTTTATTCTATATCCCTCGAGTACGTGGGAGCGGGCGGCGATGGACAACACGCGGCACTGCTCTCGCCAATCATAACCAGAAGTAAGCGTTTGGCGCGATGGCAGAGCTAGGATGGGTGACCTCCCTGGGAAGAACTCGTGTCGCGACGTTACGTAATTATGGATAAAACAGTCGAAAATAATGTTTTAATGAGTTAACCGTCTCCGGAGTAATATGCGTCATACCCTTCCGCACAGAACCGGCTCACGACAACAAAAATCGATAATGTTCCGAAAATAGAAAAAAATAA
>NC_134559.1:41273006-41293957 GCF_025594145.1 Primulina tabacum
CTCCACACGTACTCGAGGGATATAAGAATAAACATCCCACTCAATGTCGGGTGCGATCATACCAGCACTAATGCACCGGATCCCATCAGAACTCCGAAGTTAAGCGTGCTTGGGCGAGAGCAGTACTAGGATGGGTGACCCCCTGGAAGTCCTCGTGTTGCACCCTTTTTCGGGTTTTTCTATTTTTTATTACTTGTTGACAGACGATTTTCGGCTCAAATCATCTGAATCTCGATCGGGACCAGATAAGACATGTGAAATGAAAGTAGCTCGGGCACTGCCGGATTTGGACAAAATTGTAGGCTAATTTGATTGTAAACGGGCAAACGGACGAGACTCATTACTACGCAATGAGCTGACGAGATTTTAGCCGAATTCCTTCTCTAAGACCCTCTAATTTGCGATTTACCGCTTCTGTTAAGCTTTTATTTCTCGAGAAATCCGCTTAGGAAGTTCGAAATTCGATTCCGGTTCCATTTTATCGTATCCCAGGCATAATAATAGCTTTACATTCGTTATTTCCTTCTTCTTATTTTTTTTCTATTTTCTGGGAACATTTATCGATTTTTGTTGTCGTGAGCCGGTTCTGTGCGGAAGGGTATGACGCAGATTACTCCGGAGACGGTTAACTAATTAAAACAATTATTTCGACTGTTTTATCCATAATTTACGTAAACGATCGCGACACGAGGTCTTCCCAGGGAGGTCACCCATCCTACCTCTGCCATCGCGCCAGAACGCTTAACTTCGTGGTTATGATTGGGCGAGAGCAGTGCCGCGTGTTGTCCATCGCCGCCCGCTCCACACGTACTCGAGGGATATAAGAATAAACATCCCACTCAATGTCGGGTGCGATCATACCAGCACTAATGCACCGGATCCCATCAGAACTCCGAAGTTAAGCGTGCTTGGCGAGAGGAGTACTAGGATGGGTGACCCCTGGAAGTCCTCGTGTTGCACCCTTTTTCGTGTTTTTCTATTTTTGATTACTTGTTGACAGACGATTTTCGGCTCAAATCATCTGAATCTCGATCGGGACCAGATAAGACATGTGAAATGAAAGTAGCTCGGGCACTGCCGGATTTGGACAAAATTGTAGGCTAATTTGATTGTAAACGGGCAAACGGACGAGACTCATTACTACGCAATGAGCTGACGAGATTTTAGCCGAATTCCTTCTCTAAGACCCTCTAATTTGCGATTTACCGCTTCTGTTAAGCTTTCGTTTCCTCGAGAAATCCGCTTAGGAAGTTCGAAATTCGATTCCGGTTCCATTTTATCGTATCCCAGGCATAATAATAGCTTTACATTCGTTTTCCTTCTTATTTTTTTTCTATTTTCGGGAACATTTATCGATTTTTGTTGTCGTGAGCGGTTCTGTGCGGAAGGGTATGACGCAGATTACTCCGGAGACGGTTAACTAATTAAAAACAATTATTTCGACTGTTTTATCCATAATTTACGTAAACGATCGCGACACGAGGTCTTCCCAGGGAGGTCACCCATCCTACCTCTGCCATCGCGCCAGAACGCTTAACTTCGTGGTTATGATTGGGCGAGAGCAGTGCCGCGTGTTGTCCATCGCCGCCCGCTCCACACGTACTCGAGGGATATAAGAATAAACATCCCACTCAATGTCGGGTGCGATCATACCAGCACTAATGCACCGGATCCCATCAGAACTCCGAAGTTAAGCGTGCTTGGGCGAGCAGTACTAGGATGGGTGACCCCTGGGAAGTCCTCGTGTTGCACCCTTTTCGGTTTTTCTATTTTTGATTACTTGTTGACAGACGATTTTCGGCTCAAATCATCTGAATCTCGATCGGGACCAGATAAGACATGTGAAATGAAAGTAGCTCGGGCACTGCCGGATTTGGACAAAATTGTAGGCTAATTTGATTGTAAACGGGCAAACGGACGAGACTCATTACTACGCAATGAGCTGACGAGATTTTAGCCGAATTCCTTCTCTAAGACCCTCTAATTTGCGATTTACCGCTTCTGTTAAGCTTTCGTTTCCTCGAGAAATCCGCTTAGGAAGTTCGAAATTCGATTCCGGTTCCATTTTATCGTATCCCAGGCATAATAATAGCTTTACATTCGTTATTTCCTTCTTCTTTTTTTTTTTCTATTTTCTGGGAACATTTATCGATTTTTGTTGTCGTGAGCCGGTTCTGTGCGGAAGGGTATGACGCAGATTACTCCGGAGACGGTTAACTCATTAAAAACAATTATTTCGACTGTTTTATCCATAATTTACGTAAACGTCGCGACACGAGGTCTTCCCAGGGAGGTCACCCATCCTACCTCTGCCATCGCGCCAGAACGCTTAACTTCGTGGTTATGATTGGGCGAGAGCAGTGCCGCGTGTTGTCCATCGCCGGCTCCACACGTACTCGAGGGATATAAGAATAAACATCCCACTCAATGTCGGGTGCGATCATACCAGCACTAATGCACCGGATCCCATCAGAACTCCGAAGTTAAGCGTGCTTGGGCGAGAGCAGTACTAGGATGGGTGACCCCTGGGAAGTCCTCGTGTTGCACCCTTTTCGTGTTTTTTATTTTTGATTACTTGTTGACAGACGATTTTCGGCTCAAATCATCTGAATCTCGATCGGGACCAGATAAGACATGTGAAATGAAAGTAGCTCGGGCACTGCCGGATTTGGACAAAATTGTAGGCTAATTTGATTGTAAACGGGCAAACGGACGAGACTCATTACTACGCAATGAGCTGACGAGATTTTAGCCGAATTCCTTCTCTAAGACCCTCTAATTTGCGATTTACCGCTTCTGTTAAGCTTTCGTTTCCTCGAGAAATCCGCTTAGGAAGTTCGAAATTCGATTCCGGTTCCATTTTATCGTATCCCAGGCATAATAATAGCTTTACATTCGTTATTTCCTTCTTCTTATTTTTTTTCTATTTTCTGGGAACATTTATCGATTTTTGTTGTCGTGAGCCGGTTCTGTGCGGAAGGGTATGACGCAGATTACTCCGGAGACGGTTAACTAATTAAAAACAATTATTTCGACTGTTTTATCCATAATTTACGTAAACGATCGCGACACGAGGTCTTCCCAGGGAGGTCACCCATCCTACCTCTGCCATCGCGCCAGAACGCTTAACTTCATGGTTATGATTGGGCGAGAGCAGTGCCGCGTGTTGTCCATCGCCCCCCGCTCCACACGTACTCGAGGGATATAAGGATAAACATCCCACTCAATGTCGGGTGCGATCATACCAGCACTAATGCACCGGATCCCATCAGAACTCCGAAGTTAAGCGTGCTTGGGCGAGAGCAGTACTAGGATGGGTGACCCCTGGGAAGTCCTCGTGTTGCACCCTTTTCGGTTTTTCTATTTTTGATTACTTGTTGACAGACGATTTTCGGCTCAAATCATCTGAATCTCGATCGGGACCAGATAAGACATGTGAAATGAAAGTAGCTCGGGCACTGCCGGATTTGGACAAAATTGTAGGCTAATTTGATTGTAAACGGGCAAACGGACGAGACTCATTACTACGCAATGAGCTGACGAGATTTTAGCCGAATTCCTTCTCTAAGACCCTCTAATTTGCGATTTACCGCTTCTGTTAAGCTTTCGTTTCCTCGAGAAATCCGCTTAGGAAGTTCGAAATTCGATTCCGGTTCCATTTTATCGTATCCCAGGCATAATAATAGCTTTACATTCGTTATTTCCTTCTTCTTATTTTTTTTCTATCTTCTGGGAACATTTATCGATTTTTGTTGTCGTGAGCCGGTTCTGTGCGGAAGGGTATGACGCAGATTACTCCGGAGACGGTTAACTCATTAAAAACAATTATTTCGACTGTTTTATCCATAATTTACGTAAACGGTCGCGACACGAGGTCTTCCCAGGGAGGTCACCCATCCTAGCTCTGCCATCGCGCCAGAACGCTTAACTTCATGGTTATGATTGGGCGAGAGCAGTGCCGCGTGTTGTCCATCGCCGCCCGCTCCACACGTACTCGAGGGATATAAGAATAAACATCCCACTCAATGTCGGGTGCGATCATACCAGCACTAATGCACCGGATCCCATCAGAACTCCGAAGTTAAGCGTGCTTGGGCGAGAGCAGTACTAGGATGGGTGACCCCTGGGAAGTCCTCGTGTTGCACCCTTTTCGTGTTTTTCTATTTTTGATTACTTGTTGACAGACGATTTTCGGCTCAAATCATCTGAATCTCGATCGGGACCAGATAAGACATGTGAAATGAAAGTAGCTCGGGCACTGCCGGATTTGGACAAAATTGTAGGCTAATTTGATTGTAAACGGGCAAACGGACGAGACTCATTACTACGCAATGAGCTGACGAGATTTTAGCCGAATTCCTTCTCTAAGACCCTCTAATTTGCGATTTACCGCTTCTGTTAAGCTTTCGTTTCCTCGAGAAATCCGCTTAGGAAGTTCGAAATTCGATTCCGGTTCCATTTTATCGTATCCCAGGCATAATAATAGCTTTACATTCGTTATTTCCTTCTTCTTATTTTTTTTCTATTTTCTGGGAACATTTATCGATTTTTGTTGTCGTGAGCCGGTTCTGTGCGGAAGGGTATGACGCAGATTACTCCGGAGACGGTTAACTCATTAAAAACAATTATTTCGACTGTTTTATCCATAATTTACGTAAACGGTCGCGACACGAGGTCTTCCCAGGGAGGTCACCCATCCTAGCTCTGCCATCGCGCCAGAACGCTTAACTTCATGGTTATGATTGGGCGAGAGCAGTGCCGCGTGTTGTCCATCGCCGCCCGCTCCACACGTACTCGAGGGATATAAGAATAAACATCCCACTCAATGTCGGGTGCGATCATACCAGCACTAATGCACCGGATCCCATCAGAACTCCGAAGTTAAGCGTGCTTGGGCGAGAGCAGTACTTGGATGGGTGACACCCTGGGAAGTCCTCGTGTTGCACCTTTTTTCGTGTTTTCTATTTTTGATTACTTGTTGACAGACGATTTTCGGCTCAAATCATCTGAATCTCGATCGGGACCAGATAAGACATGTGAAATCAACGTAGCTCGGGCACTGCCGGATTTGGACAAAATTGTAGGCTAATTTGATTGTAAACGGGCAAACGGACGAGACTCATTACTACGCAATAAGCTGACTAAATTTTAGCCGAATTCCTTCTCTAAGACCCTCTAATTTGCGATTTACCGCTTCTATTAAGTTTTCGTTTCCTCGAGAAATCCGCTTAGGAAGTTCGAAATTCGATTCCGGTTCCATTTTATCGTATCCCAGGCATAATAATAGCTTTACATTCGTTATTTCCTTCTTCTTATTTTTTTTCTATTTTCTGGGAACATTTATCGATTTTTGTTGTCGTGAGCCGGTTCTGTGCGGAAGGGTATGACGCAGATTACTCCGGAGACGGTTAACTCATTAAAAACAATTATTTCGACTGTTTTATCCATAATTTACGTAAACGGTCGCGACACGAGGTCTTCCCAGGGAGGTCACCCATCCTAGCTCTGCCATCGCGCCAGAACGCTTAACTTCATGGTTATGATTGGGCGAGAGCAGTGCCGCGTGTTGTCCATCGCCGCCCGCTCCACACGTACTCGAGGGATATAAGAATAAACATCCCACTCAATGTCGGGTGCGATCATACCAGCACTAATGCACCGGATCCCATCAGAACTCCGAAGTTAAGCGTGCTTGGGCGAGAGCAGTACTAGGATGGGTGACCCCCTGGGAAGTCCTCGTGTTGCACCCTTTTCGTGTTTTTCTATTTTTGATTACTTGTTGACAGACGATTTTCGGCTCAAATCATCTGAATCTCGATCGGGACCAGATAAGACATGTGAAATGAAAGTAGCTCGGGCACTGCCGGATTTGGACAAAATTGTAGGCTAATTTGATTGTAAACGGGCAAACGGACGAGACTCATTACTACGCAATGAGCTGACGAGATTTTAGCCGAATTCCTTCTCTAAGACCCTCTAATTTGCGATTTACCGCTTCTGTTAAGCTTTCGTTTCCTCGAGAAATCCGCTTAGGAAGTTCGAAATTCGATTCCGGTTCCATTTTATCGTATCCCAGGCATAATAATAGCTTTACATTCGTTATTTTTCTTCTTATTTTTTTTTCTATTTTCTGGGAACATTTATCGATTTTTGTTGTCGTGAGCCGGTTCTGTGCGGAAGGGTATGACGCAGATTACTCCGGAGACGGTTAACTCATTAAAAACAATTATTTCGACTGTTTTATCCATAATTTACGTAAACGGTCGCGACACGAGGTCTTCCCAGGGAGGTCACCCATCCTAGCTCTGCCATCGCGCCAGAACGCTTAACTTCATGGTTATGATTGGGCGAGAGCAGTGCCGCGTGTTGTCCATCGCCGCCCGCTCCACACGTACTCGAGGGATATAAGAATAAACATCCCACTCAATGTCGGGTGCGATACCAGCACTAATGCACCGGATCCCATCAGAACTCCGAAGTTAAGCGTGCTTGGGCGAGAGCAGTACTAGGATGGGTGACCCCTGGGAAGTCCTCGTGTTGCACCCTTTTCGTTTTTCTATTTTTGATTACTTGTTGACAGACGATTTTCGGCTCAAATCATCTGAATCTCGATCGGGACCAGATAAGACATGTGAAATGAAAGTAGCTCGGGCACTGCCGGATTTGGACAAAATTGTAGGCTAATTTGATTGTAAACGGGCAAACGGACGAGACTCATTACTACGCAATGAGCTGACGAGATTTTAGCCGAATTCCTTCTCTAAGACCCTCTAATTTGCGATTTACCGCTTCTGTTAAGCTTTCGTTTCCTCGAGAAATCCGCTTAGGAAGTTCGAAATTCGATTCCGGTTCCATTTTATCGTACCAGGCATAATAATAGCTTTACATTCGTTATTTCCTTCTTCTTATTTTTTTTTCTATTTTCTGGGAACATTTATCGATTTTTGTTGTCGTGAGCCGGTTCTGTGCGGAAGGGTATGACGCAGATTACTCCGGAGACGGTTAACTCATTAAAAACAATTATTTCGACTGTTTTATCCATAATTTACGTAAACGGTCGCGGAGGTCTTCCAGGGAGGTCACCCATCCTAGCTCTGCCATCGCGCCAGAACTTAACTTCATGGTTATGATTGGGCGAGAGCAGTGCCGCGTGTTGTCCATCGCGCCCGCTCCACACGTACTCGAGGGATATAGAATAAACATCCCACTCAATGTCGGGTGCGATCATACCAGCACTAATGCACCGGATCCATCAGAACTCCGAAGTTAAGCGTGGGGAGAGCAGTACTAGGATGGGTGACCCCTGGAAGTCCTCGTGTTGCACCCTTTTCGTGTTTTTCTATTTTGATTACTTGTTGACAACGATTTTCGGCTCAAATCATCTGAATCTCGATCGGGACCAGATAAGACATGTGAAATGAAAGTAGCTCGGGCACTGCCGGATTTGGACAAAATTGTAGGCTAATTTGATTGTAAACGGGAAACGGACGAGACTCATTACTACGCAATGAGCTGACGAGATTTTAGCCGAATTCCTTCTCTAAACCCTCTAATTTGCGATTTACGCTTCTGTTAAGCTTTCGTTTCCTCGAGAAATCCGCTTAGGAAGTTCGAAATTCGATTCCAGTTCCATTTTATCGTACCAGGCATAATAATAGCTTTACATCGTTATTTACCCCTAGGTTGTCCTCGTGTTTCACCCCTTTTCGTGTTTTCTATTTTTGATTACTTGTTGACAGACGATTTTCGGCTCAATCATCTGAATCTCGATCGGGACCAGATAAGACATGTGAAATGAAAGTAGCTCGGGCACTGCCGGATTTGGACAAAATTGTGGGCTAATTTGATTGTAAACGGGCAACGGACGAGATCATTACTACGCAATGAGCTGACGAGATTTTAGCCGAATTCTTTCTCTAAGACCCTCTAATTTGCGATTAACGCTTCTATTAAGCTTTCGTTTCCTCGAGAAATCCGCTTTAGGAAGTTCGAAATTCGATTCCGGTTCCATTTTATCGTATCCCAGGCATAATAATAGCTTTACATTCGTTATTTCTTCTTCTTATTTTTTTTTCTATTTTTCTGGGAACTGTTACGATTTTTTGTTGTCGTGAGCCGGTTCTGTGCGGAAGGTATGACGCAGATTACTACGGAGACGGTTAACCTCATTAAAACAATATTTCGACTGTTTTATCCATAATTACGTAAACGATCGCGACACGAGGTCTTCCCAGGGAGGGTCACCCATCCTAGCTCTGCCATCGCGCCAGAACGCTTAACTTCATGGTTATGATTGGGCGAGAGCAGTGCCGCGTGTTGTCCATCGCCGCCGCTCACAACGTACTCGAGGGATATAAGAATAAACATCCCACTCAATGTCGGGTGCGATCATACCAGCACTAATGCACCGGATCCCATCAGAACTCCGAAGTTAAGCGTGCTTGGGCAGGAGAGCAGTACTAGGATGGGTGACCCCCTGGGAAGTCCTCGTGTTGCAACCCTTTTTCGTGTTTTTCTATTTTTGATTACTTGTTGACAGACGATTTTCGGCTCAAATCATCTGAATCTCGATCTGGACCAGAATAAGACATGTGAAATGAAAGTAGCTCGGGCCTGCCGGATTTGGACAAAATTGTAGGCTAATTTGATTGTAAACGGGCACGGACGAGACTCATTACTACGCAATGAGCTGACGAGATTTTAGCCGAATTCCTTCTATTAAGACCCCTCTAATTTGCGATTTACCGCTTCTGTTTAAGCTTTCGTTTCCTCGAGAATCCGCTTAGGAAGTTCGAAATTCGATTTCCGGTTCCATTTTATCGTATCCCAGGCATAATAATAGCTTTACATTCGTTATTCCTTCTTCTATTTTTTTTTCTATTTTCTGGGAACGATTTATCGATTTTTGTTGTCGTGAGCCGGTTCTGTGCGGAAGGGTATGACGCAGATTACTCCGGAGACGGTTTAACTCATTAAAAACAATCTATTTCGACTGTTTTATCCATAATTTTACGTAAACGTTCGCGGACACGAGGTCTTCACAGGGTAGGTCACCATCCTAGCTCTGCCATCGCTGCCAGAACGCTTAACTTCATGGTTATGATTGGGCCGAGAGCAGTGCCGCGTGTTGTCCATCGCCGCCCGCTCCACACGTACTCGAGGGATATAAGAATAAACATCCCACTCACTGTCGGGTGCGATCATACCAGCACTAATGCACCGGATCCCATCAGAACTCCGAAGTTAAGCGTGCTTGGGCGAGAGCAAGTACTAGGATGGGTGACCCCCTGGGAAGTCCTCGTGTTGCACCCCTTTTCGTGTTTTTTCTATTTTTGATTACTTGTTGACAGACGATTTTCGGCTCAAATCATCTGAATCTCGATCGGGACCAGATAAGACATGTGAAATGAAAGTAGCTCGGGCACTGCCGGATTTGGACAAAATTGTAGGCTAATTTGATTGTAAACGGGCAAACGGACGAGACTCATTACTACGCAATGAGCTGACGAGATTTTAGCCGAATTCCTTCTCTAAGACCCTCTAATTTGCGATTTACCGCTTCTGTTAAGCTTTCGTTTCCTCGAGAAACCCGCTTAGGAAGTTTGAAATTCGATTCCGGTTCCATTTATCGTATCCAGGCATAATAATAGCTTTACATTCGTTATTTCCTTCTTCTTATTTTTTTTTCTATTTTCTGGGAACATTTATCGATTTTTGTTGGTCGTGAGCCGGTTCTGTGCGGAAGGGTATGACGCAGATTACTCCGGAGACGGTTAACTCATTAAAAACAATTATTTCGACTGTTTTTCATAATTTACGTAAACGGTCGCGACACGAGGTCTTCCCAGGGAGGTCACCCATCCTACTCTGCCATCGTGCCAGAACGCTTAACTTCATGGTTATGATTGGGCGAGAGCAGTGCCGCGTGTTGTCATCGCCGCGCTCCACACGTACTCGAGGGATATAAGAATAAACATCCCACTCAATGTCGGGTGCGATCATACCAGCACTAATGCTAACGGATCCCATCAGAACTCGAAGTAAGCGTGCTTGGGCGAGAGCAGTACTAGGATGGGTGACCATCCCTGGGAAGTCCTCGTTGTTGCACCCTTTTTCGTGTTTTTCTATTTTTGATTACTTGTTGACAGACGATTTTCGGCTCAAATTCAATCTGAATCTCGATCGGGACCAGATAAGACATGTGAAATGAAAGTAGCTCGGGCACTGCCGGATTTGGAAAAATTGTAGGCTAATTTGATTGTAAACGGGCAACGGACGAGACTCATTCTACGCAATGAGCTGACGAGATTTTAGCCGAATTCCTTCTCTAAGACCCTCTAATTTGCGATTTAACGCTTCTGTTAAGCTTTCGTTTCCTCGAGAAATCCGCTTAGGAAGTTCGAAATTCGATTCGGTTCCATTTTATCGTATCCCAGGCATAATAATAGCTTTACATTCGTTATTTTCCTTTTCTTATTTTTTTTTCTATTTTCTTTGAACATTTATCGATTTTTGTTGTCGTGAGCCGGTTCTGTGCGGAAGGGTTATGACGCAGATTACTCGGAGACGGTTAACTCATTAAAAACAATTATTTTCGACTGTTTTATCCATAACTTACGGTAAACGGTCGCGACACGAAGGTCCTTCACAGGGAGGTCACCATCCTAGCTCTGCCATCGCGCCAAACGCTTAACTTCATGGTTATGATTGGGCGAGAGCAGTGCAGCGTGTTGTCCATCGCGCCCGCTCCAACGTACTCGAGGGATATAAGAATAACATCCCACTCAATGTCGGTGCGATCATACCAGCACTAATGCACCGGATCCCATCAGAACTCCGAAGTAAGCGTGCTGGGCTGAGAGCAGTACTAGGATGGGTGACCCCCTGGAAGTCCTCGTGTGCACCCCTTTTTCGTGTTTTTCTATTTTTTGATACTTGTTGACAGACGATTTTTTTCGGCTCAACTAATCTGAATCTCGATCGGGACCAGATAAGACATGTGAAATGAAAGTAGCTCGGGCACTGCCGGATTGGACAAAATGTAGGCTAATTTGATTGTAAACGGGCAAACGACGAGACCTCATTATAGCAATGAGCTGACGAGATTTTAGCCGAATTCCTTCTCTAAGACCCTCTAATTGCGATTTACCGCTTCTGTTAAGCTTTCGTTTCATCGAAGACAATCCGCTTAGGAAGTTCGAAATTCGATTCCGGTTCATTTTAATCGTTATCCCAGGCATAATAATAGCTTTACATTCGTATTTCCTTCTTCTATTTTTTTTTCTATTTTTCTGGGACATTTATCGATTTTTTGTTTGTCGTGAGCCGGTTCTGTGCAGAAGGGTATGACGCAGATTACTCCGAGACGGTAAATCATTAAAAACAATTATCTTCGACTGTTTTATCATAATTTTAGTAACCGTCGCGACACGAGGTCTTCCAGGGAGGTCACCCATCATACCTCTGCCATCGCGCCAGAACGCTTAACTTCCTGGGTTATGATGGGCGACGAGAGCAGTTGCGCGTGTTGTCCATCGCCGCCCGCGTCCACACGTACTCGAGGGATATAAGAATAAACATCCCACTCAATGTCGGGTGCGATCATACCAGCACTAATGCACCGGATCCCATCAGAACTCCGAAGTTAAGCGTGCTTGGGCGGAGAGAGCAGTACTAGGATGGGTGACCCCCTGGGAAGTCCTCGTGTTGCACCCCTTTTCGTGTTTTTCTATTTTTGATTACTTGTTGACAGACGATTTTTCGGCTCAAATCATCTGAATCTCGATCGGGACAGATAAGACATGTGAAATGAAAGTAGCTCGGGCACTGCCGGATTTGGACAAATTGTAGGCTAATTTGATTGTAAACGGGCAAACGGACGAGACATCATTACTACGCAATGAGCTGACGAGATTTTAGCCGAATTCCTTCTCTAAGACCCTCTAATTTGCGATTTACCGCTTCTGTTAAGCTTTCGTTTCCTCGAGAAATCCGCTTAGGAAGTTCGAAATTCGATTCCGGTTCCATTTTATCGTATCCCATGCATAATAATAGCTTTACATTCGTTATTTCCTTCTTCTTATTTTTTTTCTATTTTTCTGGGAACATTTATCGATTTTTGTTGTGTGAGCCGGTTCTGTGCGGAAGGGTATGACGCAGATTACTCCGGAGACGGTTAACTCATTAAAAACAATTATTTCGACTGTTTTTATCCATAATTTACGTAACCGATCGCGACACGAGGTCTTCCCAGGGAGGTCACCAATCCTAGCTCTGCCATCGCGCCAGAACGCTTAACTTCATGGTTATGATTGGGCGGAGAGCAGTGCCGCGTGTTGTCCATCGCCGCCCGCTCCACACGTACTCGAGGGATATAAGAATAAACATCCACTCAATGTCGGGTGCGATCATACCAGCCCTAATGCACCTGGATCCCATCAGAACTCCGAAGTTAAGCGTGCTTGGGCGGGAGAGCAGTACTAGGATGGGTGACCCCCTGGAAGTCCTCGTGTTGCACCCCTTTTTCGTGTTTTTCTATTTTTGATTACTTGTTGACAGACGATTTTCGGCTCAAATCATCTGAATCTCGATCTGGGACAGATAAGACATGTGAAATGAAAGTAGCTCGGGCACTGCCGGATTTGGACAAAATTGTAGGCTAATTTGATTGTAAACTGGGCAAACGGACGAGACTATTACTACGCAATGAGCTGACGAGATTTTAGCCGAATTCCTTCTCTAAGACCCTCTAATTTGCGATTTACCGCTTCTGTTAAGCTTCGTTTCCTCGAGAAATCCGCTTAGGAAGTTCGAAATTCGATTCCGGTTCCATTTTATCGTATCCCAGGCATAATAATAGCTTTACATTCGTTATTTCCTTCTTCTTATTTTTTTTTCTATTTTCTGGGAACATTATCGATTTTTGTTGTCGTGAGCCGGTTCTGTGCGGAAGGGTATGACGCAGATTACTCCGGAGACGGTTAACTCATTAAAAACAATTATTTCGACTGTTTTATCCATAATTTACGTAAACGATCGCGACACGAGGTCTTCCCAGGGAGGTCACCCATCCTAGCTCTGCCATCGCGCCAGAACGCTTAACTTCATGGTTATGATTGGGCGAGAGCAGTGCCGCGTGTTGTCCATCGCCGCCCGCTCCACACGTACTCGAGGGATATAAGAATAAACATCCCACTCAATGTCGGGTGCGATCATACCAGCACTAATGCACCGGATCCCATCAGAACTCCGAAGTTAAGCGTGCTTGGGCGAGAGCAGTACTAGGATGGGTGACCCCCTGTGAAGTCCTCGTGTTGCACCCCTTTTCGTGTTTTTCTATTTTTGATTACTTGTTGACAGACGATTTTCGGCTCAAATCATCTGAATCTCGATCGGGACCAGATAAGACATGTGAAATGAAAGTAGCTCGGGCACTGCCGGATTTGGACAAAATTGTAGGCTAATTTGATTGTAAACGGGCAAACGGACGAGACTCATTACTACGCAATGAGCTGACGAGATTTTAGCCGAATTCCTTTTCTAAGACCCTCTAATTTGCTGATTTACCGCTTCTGTTAAGCTTTCGTTTCCTCGAGAAATCCGCTTAGGAAGTTCGAAATTCGATTCCGGTTCTATTTTATCGTATCTCAGGCATAATAATAGCTTTACATCGTATATTTCCTTCTTCTTATTTTTTTTTCTATTTTCTGGGAACATTTATCGATTTTTGTTGTCGTTAGCCGGTTCTGTGCGGAAGGTATGACGCAGATTACTCCGGAGACGGTTAACTCATTAAAAACAATTATTTCGACTGTTTTATCCATAATTTACGTAAACGGTCGCGACACGAGGTCTTCCAGGGAGGTCACCCATCCTACCTCTGCCATCGCGCCAGAACGCTTAACTTCATGGTTATGATTGGGCGAGAGCAGTGCCGCGTGTTGTCCATCGCCGCTCGCTCTCACACGTACTCGAGGGATATAAGAATAAACATCCCACTCAATGTCGGGTGACGATCATACCAGCACTAATGTACAGGATCCCATCAGAACTCCGAAGTTAAGCGTGCTTGGGCTAGAGCAGGTACTAGGATGGGTGACCCCCTGGAAGTCCTCGTGTTGCACCCCTTTTCGTGTTTTTCTATTTTTGATTACTTGTGACAGACGATTTTCGGCTCAAATCATCTGAATCTCGATCGGGAACAGATAAGACATGTGAAATGAAAGTAGCTCGGGCACTGCCGGATTTGGACAAAATTGTAGGCTAATTTGATTGTGAACGGGCAAACGGACGAGACTCATTACCACGCAATGAGCTGACGAGATTTTAGCCGAATTCCTTCTCTAAGACCCTCTAATTTTCGATTTTACCGCTTCTGTTAAGCTTTCGTTTCCTCGAGAAATCCGCTTAGGAAGTTCGAAATTCGATTCCTGGTTCCATTTTATCGTATCCCAGGCATAATAATAGCTTTACATTCGTTATTTCCTTCTTCTTATTTTTTTTTTCTATTTTCTGGGAACATTTATCGATTTTTTTTGTCGTTAGCCGGTTCTTTGCGGAAGGGTATGACGCAGATTACTCCGGAGACGGTTAACTCATTAAAAACAATTATTTCGACTGTTTTATTCATAATTTACGTAACCGGTCGCGACACGAGGTTTTTCCAGGGAGGTCACCCATCCTAGCTCTGCCATCGCGCCAGAACGCTTAACTTCATGGTTATGATTGAGCGAGAGCAGTGCCGCGTGTTGTCCATCGCCGCCCGCTCTACACGTACTCGAGGGATATAAGAATAAACATCCCACTCAATGTCGGGTGCGATCATACCAGCACTATTGCACCGGATCCCATCAGAACTTCGAAGTTAAGCGTGCTTGGGCGAGAGCTGTACCAGGATGGGTGACCCGGTCCCCTGGGAAGTCCTCGTGTTGTACCCTTTTTCGTGTTTTTCTATTTTTGATTACTTGTTGACAGACGATTTTCGGCTCAAATCATCTGAATCTCAATCGGGACCAGATAAGACATGTGAAATACAAGTAGCTCGGGCACTGCCGGATTTGGACAAAATTGTAGGCTAATTTGATTGTAAACGGGCAAACGGACGAGAAATCCGCTTAGAAAGTTCGAAATTCGATTCCGGTTCCATTTTATCGTATTCCAGGCATAATAATAGCTTTACATTCGTTAATTCCTTCTTCTTATTTTTTTCTATTTTCTGGGAACATTTATCGATTTTTGTTGTCGTGAGCCGGTTCTGTGCGGAAGGGTATGACGCTGATTACTCTGGAGACGGTTTTAACTCAATAAAAACAATTATTTCGACTGTTTTATCCATAATTTACGTATTATTTCGACTGTTTTATCAATAATTTACGTAAACGTTCGCGACACGAGGTCTTCCCTGGGAGGTCACCCATCCTAGCTCTGCCATCGCGCCAGAACGCTTAACTTCATGGTTATGATTGGGCGAGAGCAGTGCCGCGTGTTGTCCATCGCCGCCCGCTCCACACGTACTCCTGGGAAATCCTCGTGTTGCACCCTTTTTTGTGTTTTTCTATTTTTGATTACTTGTAGACAGACGATTTTCGGCTTAAATAATCTGAATCTCGATCGGGACCAGATAAGACATGTGAAATGAAAGTAGCTCGGACACTGCCGAATTTGGACAAAATTGTAGGCTAATTTGATTATAAAAGGTCAAACAGACGAGACTCATTTCTACGCAATGAGCTGACGAGATTTTAGCCGAATTCCTTCTCTAAGACCCTCTAATTTGCGATTTAACGCTTCTGTTAAGCTTTCGTTTCATCAAGAAATCCGCTTAGGAAGTTCGAAATTCGATTCCGGTTCCATTTTATTGTATCCCTGGCATAATAATAGCTTTACATGTGTTATTTCCTTCTTCTTATTTTTTTTCTATTTTCTGGGAACATTTATCGATTTTTGTTGTCGTGAGCCGGTTCTGTGCAGAAAGGTATGACGCAGATTACTCCGGAGACGGTTAACTCATTAAAAACAATTATTTCGACTGTTTTATCCATAATTTACGTAACCGATCCCGACACGAGGTCTTCCCAGGGAGGTCACCCATCCTAGCTCTGCCATCGCGCCAGAACGCTTAACTTCATGGTTATGATTGGACGAGAGCAGTGCCGCGTGTTGTCCATCGCCGCCCGCTCCACACGTACTCGAGGGATATAAGACTTAACATCCCACTCAATGTCGGGTGCGATCATACCAGCCCTAATGCACCGGATCCCATAAGAACTCCGAAGTTAAGCGTGCTTGGGCGAGAGCAGTACTAGGATGGGTGACACCCTGGGAAGTCCTCGTGTTGCACCCCTTTTCGGGTTTTTCTATTTCTGATTACTTGTTGACAGATGATTTTCGGCTCAAATCATCTGAATCTCGATTGGGACCAGATAAGACATGTGAAATGAAAGTAGCTCGGGCACTGCCGGATTTGGACAAAATTGTAGGCTAATTTGATTGTAAATGGGCAAACGGACGAGACTTATTACTACGCAATGAGCTGACGAGATTTTAGCCGAATTCCTTCCTTAAACCCTCGAATTTGCGATTTACCGCTTCCTGTTAAGCTTTCGTTTCCTCGAGAAACCCGGTTAGGAAGTTCGAAATTCGATTCCGGTTCCATTTTATCGTATCTCAGGCATAATAATAGCTTTACATTCTTTATTTCCTTCTTCTTATTTTTTTTTTCTATTTTATGGGAACATTTATCGATTTTTGTTGTCGTTAGCCGGTTCTGTGCGAAGGGTATGACGCAGATTACTCCGGAGACGGTTAACTCATTAAAAACAATTATTTCGACTGTTTTATCCATAATTTACCTAAACGGTCGCGACACGAGGTCTTCCCAGGGAGGTCACCCATCCTACCTCTGCCATCGCGCCAGAACGCTTAACTTCTTGGTTATGATTGGGCGAGAGCAGTGCCGCGTGTTGTCCATCGCCGCCTGCTCCACACGTACTCGAGGGATATAAGAATAAACATCCCACTCAATGTCGGGTGCGATCATACCAGCACTAATGCACCGGATCCCATCAGACCTCCGAAGTTAAGCGTGCTTGGGCGAGAGCAGTACTAGGATGGATGACCCCCAGGGAAGTCCTCGTGTTGCACCCCTTTTCGTGTTTTTCTATTTTTGATTACTTGTTCACAGACGATTTTCGGCTCAAATCATCTGAATCTCGATCGAGACAAGATAAGACATGTGAAATGAAAGTAGCTCGGGCACTGTCGGATTTGGACAAAATTGTAGGCTAATTTGATTGTAAACGGGCAAACGGACGAAACTCATTACTACGCAATGAGCTGACGAGATTTTAGCCGAATTCCTTCTCTAAGACCCTCTAATTTGCGATTTACCGCTTCTTTAAAGCTTTCGTTTCCTCCAGAAATCCGCTTAGGAAGTTCGAAATTCGATTCCGGTTCCATTTTATTGTATCCCAGGCATAATAATAGCTTTACATTCGTTATTTCCTTCTTCTTATTTTTTTTCTATTTTCTGGGAACATTTATCGATTTTTGTTGTCGTGAGCCGGTTCTGTGCGGAAGGGTATGACGCAGATTACTCCGGAGACGGTTAACTCATTAAAAACAATTATTTCGACTGTTTTATCCATAATTTACGTAAACGATCGCGACACGAGGTCTTCCATGGGAGGTCACCCATCCTACCTCTGCCATCGCGTCAGAACGCTTAACTTCATGGTTATGATTGGCGAGAGCAGCGCCGCGTGTTGTCCATCGCCGCCCGCTCCACACGTACTCGAGGGATATAAGAATAAACATCCCACTCAATGTCGGGTGCGATCATACTAGCATTAATGCACCGTATCCTATCCGAACTCCGAAGTTAAGCGTGCTTTGGGCGAGAGCAGTACTAGGATGGGTGATCCGGTCCCCTGGGAAGTCCTCGTGTTGTACCCTTTTCGTGTTTTTCTATTTTTGATTACTTGTTGACAGACGATTTTCGGCTCAAATCATCTGAATCTCGATCGGGCCAGATAAGACATGTGAAATGAAAGTAGCTCGGGCACTGCCGGATTTGGACAAAATTGTAGGCTAATTTGATTGAAAACGGGCAAACGGACGAGACTCATTGCTACGCAATGAGCTGACAAGATTTTAGCCGAATTCCTTCTCTAAGACCCTCTAATTTGCGATTTACCGCTTATGTTAAGCTTCGTTTCATCATGAAATCGGCTTAGGAAGTTCGAAATTCGATTCTGGTTCCATTTTATATGTATCCCAGGCATAATAATAGCTTTCATTCGTTATTTCCTTCTTCTTATTTTTTTTTCTATTTTCTGGAAACATCTCGATTTTTGTTGTCTTGAGCCGGTTCTGTGCAGAAGGGTAATGACGCAGATTACTTCGGAGAGGTTAACTCATTAAAAACAATTATTCGACTGTTTTATCCATAATTTACGTAAACCGGTCGCGACACGAGGTCTTCCCCAGGGAGGTCACCCATCCTAGCTCTGCCATCGCGCCATGACGACTTAACTTCATGGTTATGATTGGGCGAGAGCAGTGCCGCATGTTGTCCATCGCCCGCCGCCTCCACACGTACTCGAGGATATAAGAAATAAACAATCCCACTCAATGTCGGTGTCGATCATACCTAGCACTAATGCACCATCCCATCAGAAACTCCGAAAGTTAAGCGTGCTTGGGCCGAGAGCAGTACTAGGATGGATGACCCCATGGAAGTCCTCGTGTGCACCCTTTTCGTGTTTTCTATTTTTGATTACTTGTTGACTGACGATTTTCGGCATCAAATCATCTGAATCTCGATCGGAACCAGATAAGACATGTGAAATGAAAGGAGCTCGGGCACTGCCGGATTTGGCACAAAATTGGTAGGCTAATTTGATTGTAAACGGGCAAACGGACGAGGACTCATTACTACGCAAGGAAGCTGACGAGATTTAGCCGAAGTCCTTCTCTAGACCCTCTAATTTGCGATGGTTTACCTCTTCTGTAAGCTTTCGTTTTCTCGAGAAAATCCGCTTAGGAAGTTCCGAAATTCCGATTCCGGTTCCATTGTTAAAGTATCACACAGGCATAAATAGCTTTACATTCGTCACTTGACTTCTTCTGATTTTTATTTCTATTTCCTGGGAACATTAATTTCGATTTTTGTTTGTCCTGAGCCGGTTCTGTGCGGAAGGGTATGACGCAGATTACTCCGGAGACGGTTAACTCATTAAATCAATTATTTCGACTGTTATCCATATTTTTTTAACCCGGTCGCGACACGAGGTCTTCCCAGGGAGGTCACCCATCCTAGCTCGCCATCGCGCCAGAACGCGTAAACTTCATGGTTATGATTGGGCGAGAGCATGCCGCGTGTTGTCCATCGCCGCCCGCTCCACACGTACTCGAGGGAGATAAGAATAAACATCCCACTCAATGTCGGGTGCGATCATACCAGCACTAATGCACCGGATCCCATCAGAACTCCGAAGTTAAGCGTGCTTGGGCGAGAGCAGTTCTAGGATGGGTGACCGACCCCCTGGGAAGTCCTCGTGTTGCTACCCCTTTTTTTCTTTGGTTTTTTCTATTTTTGATTACTTGTTGCCATACGATTTTTGCTCAAATCATCTGAATCTCGATCGGGACCAGATAAGACAATGTGATAATGAACAAGTAGCATCGGGGCACTGCCGGATTTGGCACAAAATTGTAGGACTTAATCTTGAATTGTAAACGGGCAAACGGACGAGACTTATTACTACGCAATGAGCTGACGAGGTTTTAGCCGAATTTCTTCTCTAAGAACCTCTAATTTGCTTTTTACCGCTTCTGTTAAGCTTTCGTTTCCTCGAGAAATCCGCTTAGGAAGTTCGAAATTCGATTCTGGTTCCATTTTATCGTATCCCAGGCATAATAATAGCTTTACATTCGTTATTTCCTTCTTCTTATTTTTTTTCTATTTTCTGGGAACGTTTATCGATTTTTGTTGTCGTGAGCCGGTTCTGTGTGGAAGGGTATGATGCAGATTACTCCGGAGGCGGTTAACTCATTAAAAACAATTATTTCGACTGTTTTATCCATAATTTACTTAAACGATCGCGACACGAGGTCTTCCCAGGGAGGTCACCCATCCTAGCTCTACCATCGCGCCAGAACGCTTACTTCATGGTTATGATTGGGCGAGAGCAGTGCCGCGTGTTGTCCATCGCCGCCCGCTCCACACGTACTCGAGGGATAAGAATAAACATCCCACTCAATGTGGGTGCGATCATACCAGCACTAATACACCGGATCCCATCAGAATTCCGAAGTTAAACGTGCTTGGGCGTGAGCAGTACTAGGATGGGTGACCCCCAGGGAAGTCCTCGTGTTGCACCCCTTTTCGTGTTTTTCTATTTTTGATTACTTGTTGATAGACGATTTTCGGCTCAAATCATCTGAATCTCGATCAAGACCAGATAAGACATGTGAAATGAAAGTAGCTCGGGCACTGCCGGATTTGGACAAAATTGTAGCCTAATTTGATTGTAAACGAGCAAACGGACGAGACTCATTACTACGCAATGAGCTGACGAGATTTTAG
This sequence comes from Primulina tabacum, assembly GCF_025594145.1. Taxonomy (NCBI): domain Eukaryota; kingdom Viridiplantae; phylum Streptophyta; class Magnoliopsida; order Lamiales; family Gesneriaceae; genus Primulina; species Primulina tabacum. The sequence continues at coordinate 41,293,594 of NC_134559.1, forward strand.
CCGAATTCCTTCTCTAAGAACCTTTAATTTGCGATTTACCGCTTCTCTTAAGCCTTCGTTTCCTCGAGAAATCCGATTAGGAAGTTCGAAATTCGATTCCGGTTCCATTTTATCGTATCCGAGGCATAATAATAGCTTTACATTCGTTATTTCCTTCTTATTTTTTTCTATTTTCTGGGAACATTTATCGATTTTTGCTGTCGTTAGCCGGTTCTGTGCGGAAGGGTATGACTCAGAATACTCCGGAGACGGTTAACTCATTAAAAAAAATTATTTCGACCGTTTTATCCATAATTTACGTAACCGGTCGCGACACGAGGTCTTCCCAGGGAGGTCACCCATCCTAGCTCTGCCATCGCGCCAG
>NC_134559.1:41294057-41318143 GCF_025594145.1 Primulina tabacum
CCTACAATTTGTCCAAATCTGGCAGTGCCCGAGCTACTTTCATTTACATGTCTTATCTGTCCCGATCGAGATTCAGATGAATTGAACCGAAAATCGTCTGTCAACAAGTAATCAAAAATAGAAAACCGAAAAAGGTGCAACACAGGACTTCCCAAGGGTCACCCATCCTAGTACTGCTCTCGCCCAAGCACGCTCAACTCGGATTTCTGATGGGATCCGTGCATTATGCTGGTATGATCGCACCGAACAAGGTGATTTTATCTATATCCCTCGAGTACGTGTGGAGCGGGCGGCGATGGACAACACGCGCACTGCTCTCGCCCATCTAACCATGAAGTTAAGCGTTCTGGCGCGATGGCAAGCTAGGATGGTGACCTCCCTGAAAGAAAGACCTCGTTTTGCGATCGGTTACGTAAATTATGGTTAAAAAGTCGAAATAATTGTTTTTAATGAGTTAACTGTCCTCCGAAGTAATCTGCGTCATACCCTTCCGCACAGAACCGGCTCACGACAACAAAAATCGATTAATGTTCCAAGAAAGAAAAAAAAATAAGAAAAAGGAAATAACGAATGTAAGCTTTATTAGCCTCGGATACGATAAAATGGAATCGGAATCGAATTTCGAACTTCCTAAGCGGATTTCTCGAGGAAACGAAAGCTTAACAGAAGCGTTAAATCGCAAATTAGAGGTCTTATAGAATTCGGCTAAAATCTCGTCAACTCATTGCGTATAATGAGTCTCGTCTGTTTGCCCGTTTACAATCAATTAGCCTACAATTTTGTCCAATCCGGCAGTGCCCGGGCTACTTTCTCACATGTCTTATCTGGTCCCGATCGAGATTCAGATGATTTGAGCCGAAAATCGTCTGTCAACAAGTAATCAAAAATGAAAAACACTAAAAAAGGGAGCAACATGAGGACTTCCCAGGGGGTCACCCATCCTAGTACTGCTCTCCCCCAAGCACGCTTAACTTCGAAGTTCTGATGGGATACGGTGCATTAGTGCTGGTATGATCGCACCGAACATTGAGTGGGATGTTTATTCTTATATCCCTCGAGTACGTGTGGAGCGGGCGGCGATGGACAACATGCGGCACTGCTCTCGCCCAATCATAACCACGAAGTTAAGCATTCTGGCGATGGCAGAGCTAGGATGGGTGACCTCCCTGGGAAGACCTCGTGTCGCGTCGTTTACGTAAATTATGGATAAAACAGTCTAAATAATTGTTTTTAATTAGTTAACCGTCTCCGAGTAATCTGCGTTATACCCTTCCGCACAGAACCGGCTGACGACAACAAAAATCGATAATGTTCCCAGAAAATAGAATAAAAATAAGAAGAAGAAATAACGAATGTAAAGCTATTATTAAGTCTGGATACGATAAAATGGAACCGAAATCGAATTTCGAACTTCCTAAGCGGATTTCTCGAGGAAACGAAAGCTTAACAGAAGCGTAAATCGCAAATTAGAGGGTCTTAGAGAAGGATTCGGCTAAAATCTCGTCAGCTCATTGCGTAGTATGAGTCTAGTCCGTTTGTGCCCGTTTACAATCAAATTGCCTAAAATTTTGTCCAAATCCGGAAGTGCCCGAGCTACTTTCATTTCACCATGTCTTATCTGGTCCCGATCGAATTCAGATGATTTGAGCCGAAATCGTCTGTCAACAAGTAATCAAAAATAGAGAAAACACGAAGGATGTGCAAAACGAGGACTTCCAGGGGGTCACCCATCCAGTACTGCTACTCGGCACAAGCACGCTTAACTTCGGAGTTCTGATGGATCCGGTGCATTAGTGCTGGTATGATCGCACACCGACATTGAGTGGGATGTTTATTCTTATATCCCTCGAGACGTGTGGAGCGGGCGGCGATGGACAACACGCGGCACTGCTCTCCGCCCAATCATAACCATGAAGTTAAGCGTTCTAGCTCGATGGCAGAGCTAGGATGGGGTGACCTCCCTGGGAGACCTCGTGTCGCGATCGTTTACGTAAATTATGGTTAAAACAGTCGAAATAATTGTTTTTAATGAGTTAACCGTCTCCCGGAGTAATCTGCGTCATACCCTTCCCACAGAACCGCTCACTACAACAAAAAGTCGATAAATGTTCCCAGAAAAATAGAAAAAAAAATAAGAAGAAGGAAATAACGAATGTAAATCTATTATTAAGTCTGGGATACGATAAATGAACCGAAATCGAATTTCGAACTTCCTAACGATTTCTCGAGGAAACGAAAGCTTAACAGCAAGCGGTAAATCGCAAATTAGAGGGTCTTAGAGAAGAATTCGCAAAAAATTTCGTCAGCTCATTGCGTAGTATGAGTCTCGTCCGTTTGCCCGTTTACAATCAAATTAGCCTACAATTTTGTCCAATCCGGCAGTGCCCGAGCTACTTCATTTCACATGTCTTATCTGGTCCCGATCGATATTCAGATGATTTGAGCCGAAAATCGTCTGTCACCAGTAATCAAAAATAGAAAAACAACGAAAAAAGGTGCAAAACGAGGACTTCCCAAGGGGGTACCCATCCGAGTACTTGCTCTAGTCCAAGCACGCTGAACTTCGGAGTTCTGATGGAATCCGGTGCATTAGTGCTGGTATGATCGCACCGAACAAGAGTGGGATGTTTATTCTTATATCCCTCGAGTACGTGTGGAGCAAGCGGCGATGGACAACACGCGGCACTGTCGAAATAATTGTTTTAATGAGTTAACCGGCTCCGGAGTAATCTGCGTCATACCCTTCCGCACAGAACCGGCTCACGACAACAAAAATCGATAAATGTTTCCCAGAAAATAGAAAAAAAAATTATGAAGAAGAAATAACGAATGTAAAGCTATTATTATGCCTGGGATACGATAAAATGGAACCGGAATCGAATTTCGAACTTCCTAAGCGGATTTCTCGAGGAAACGAAAGCTTAACAGAAGCGGTAAATCGCAAATTAGAGGGTCTTAGAGAAGAATTCGGCTAAAATCTCGTCAGCTCATTGCTTAGTAATGTGTCTAGTCCGTTTGCCCGTTTACAATCAAATTAGCCTACAATTTTGTCCAAATCCGGCAGTGCCCGAGCTACTTTCATTCACATGTCTTATCTGGTCCCGATCGAGATTCAGATGATTTGAGCCGAAAATCGTCTGTCAACAAGTAATCAAAAATAGAAAAAACACGAAAAGGTGTGCAACACGAGGACTTCCCAGGGGATCACCCATCCTAGTACTTGCTCTCGCCCCAAGCACGCTTAACTTCGGAGTTCTGATGGATCCGGTGCATTAGTGCTGGTATGATCGCACACCGACATTGAGTGGGATGTTTATTCTTATATCCCTCGAGTACGTGTGGAGCGGGCGGCGATGGACAACATGCGGCACTGCTCTCAGCCCAATCATAACCACGAAGTTAAGCATTCTGCGCGATGGCAGAGCTAGGATGGGTGACCTCCCTGGGAAGACCTCGTGTCGCGATCGTTACGTAAATTATGGATAAAACAGTCTAAATAATTGTTTTTAATTAGTTAACCGTCTCCGGAGTAATCTGCGTATACCCTTCCGCACAGAACCGGCTGACGACAACAAAATCGATAAATGTTCCCAGAAAATAGAATAAAAATAAGAAGAAGGAAATAACGAATGTAAAGCTATTATTAAGTCTGGGATACGATAAAATGGAACCGAAATCGAATTTCGAACTTCCTAAGCGGATTTCTCGAGGAAACGAAAGCTTAACAGCAGCGGTAAATCGCAAATTAGAGGGTCTTAGAGAAGGAATTCGGCAAAAATTTCGTCAGCTCATTGCGTAGTAATGAGTCTCGTCCGTTTGCACGTTTACAATCAAATTAGCCTACAATTTTGTCCAAATCCGGCAGTGCCTGAGCTACTTTCATTTCACATGTCTTATCTGGTCCCGATCGATATTCAGATGATTTGAGCCGAAAATCGTCTGTCACCAAGTAATCAAAAATAGAAAAACACGAAAAAAGGTGCAAAACGAGGACTTCCCAAGGGGTGACCCATCCTAGTACTGCTCTAGTCCAAGCACGCTTAACTTCGGAGTTCTGATGGAATCCGGTGCATTAGTGCTCGTCAGATTGCACCCGACATTGAGTGGGATGTTTATTCTTATATCCCTCGAGTACGTGTGGAGCAAGCGGCGATGGACAACACGCGGCACTGCTCTCGCCCAATCATAACCATGAAGTTAAGCGTTCTGGCGCGATGGTTGAGTTAGGATGGGTGACCTCCCTAGGAAGACCTCGTGTCGCGATCGGTTACGTAAATTATGGTTAAAACAGTCGAAATAATTGTTTTTAATGAGTTAACCGTCTCCGGAGTAATCTACGTCATACCCTTCCGCACAGAACCGGCTCACGACAACAAAAATCGATAAATGTTCCCAGAAAATAGAAAAAAAATTATGAAGAAGGAAATAACGAATGTAAAGCTATTATTATGCCTGGGATACGATAAAATGGAACCGGAATCGAATTTCGAACTTCCTAAGCGGATTTCTCGAGGAAACGAAAGCTTAACAGAAGCGGTAAATCGCAAATTAGAGGGTCTTAGAGAAAGAATTCGGCTAAAATCTCGTCAGCTCATTGCGTAGTAATGTGTCTAGTCCGTTTGCCCGTTTACAATCAAATTAGCCTACAATTTTGTCCAAATCCGGCAGTGCCCGAGCTACTTTCATTTCACATGTCTTATCTGGTCCCGATCGAGATTCAGATTATTTGAGCCGAAAATCGTCTGTCAACAAGTAATCAAAAATAGAAAAACACGAAAAGGTATGCAACACGAGGACATCCCAGGGGGTCACCCATCCAAGTACTGCTCTCGCCCAAGCACGCTTAACTTCGGAGTTCTGATGGGATCCGGTGCATTAGTGCTGGTATGATCGCACCCGACATTGAGTGGGATGTTTATTCTTATATCCCTCGAGTACGTGTGGAGCGGGCGGCGATGGACAACACGCGGCACTGCTCTCGCCCAATCATAACCATGAAGTTAAGCGTTCTAGCTCGATGGCAGAGCTAGGATGGGTGACCTCCCTGGGAAGACCTCGTGTCGCGATCGTTTACGTAAATTATGGATAAAACAGTCGAAATAATTGTTTTTAATGAGTTAACCGTCTCCGGAGTAATCTGCGTCATACCCTTCCGCATAGAACCGGCTCACGACAACAAAAATCGATAAATGTTCCCAGAAAATAGAAAAAAAAATAAGAAGAAGGAAATAACGAATGTAAAGCTATTATTAAGTCTGGGATACGATAAAATGGAACCGAAATCGAATTTCGAACTTCCTAAGCGGATTTCTCGAGGAAACGAAAGCTTAACAGCAGCGGTAAATCGCAAATTAGAGGGTCTTAGAGAAGGAATTCGGCAAAAATTTCGTCAGCTCATTGCGTAGTAATGAGTCTCGTCCGTTTGCCCGTTTACAATCAAATTAGCCTACAATTTTGTCCAAATCCGGCAGTGCCCGAGCTACTTTCATTTCACATGTCTTATCTGGTCCCGATCGATATTCAGATGATTTGAGCCGAAAATCGTCTGTCACCAAGTAATCAAAAAGAGAAAAACACGAAAAAAGGTGCAAAACGAGGACTTCCCAAGGGGTGACCCATCCTAGTACTGCTCTAGTCCAAGCACGCTGAACTTCGGAGTTCTGATGGAATCCGGTGCATTAGTGCTGGTATGATCGCACCGAACAAGAGTGGGATGTTTATTCTTATATCCCTCGAGTACGTGTGGAGCAAGCGGCGATGGACAACACGCGGCACTGTCGAAATAATTGTTTTTAATGAGTTAACCGTCTCCGGAGTAATCTGCGTCATACCCTTCCGCACAGAACCGGCTCACGACAACAAAAATCGATAAATGTTCCCAGAAAATAGAAAAAAAAATAAGAAGAAGGAAATAACGAATGTTAAGCTATTATTATGCCTGGGATACGATAAAATGGAACCGGAATCGAATTTCGAACTTCCTAAGCGGATTTCTCGAGGAAACGAAAGCTTAACAGAAGCGTTAAATCGCAAATTAGAGGGTCTTAGAGAAGGAATTAGGCTAAAATCTCGTCAACTCATTGCGTAGTAATGAGTCTCGTCCGTTTGCTCGTTTACAATCTAATAAGCCTACAATTTTGTCCAAATCCGGCAGTGCCCGAGCTACTTTCATTTCACATGTTTTATCTGGTCCCGATCGAGATTCAGATTATTTGAGCCGAAAATCGTCTGTCAACAAGTAATCAAAAATAGAAAAAAACGAAAAGGGGTGCAACACGAGGACTTCCAAGGAGGTCACCCATCCTAGTACTGCTCTCGCCCAAGCACGCTTAACTTCGGAGTTCTGATGGGATCCGGTACATTAGTGCTGGTATGATCGCACACGACATTGAGTGGGATGTTTATTCTTATATCCCTCGAGTACGTGTGGAGTGGGCGGCGATGGACAACACGCGGCACTGCTCTCGCCCAATCATAACCATGAAGTTAAGCGTTCTGGCGCAATGGCAGAGGTAGGATGGGTGACCTCCCTGGGAAGACCTCGTGTCGCGACCGTTTACGTAAATTATGGATAAAACAGTCGAAATAATTGTTTTTAATTAGTTAACCGTCTCCGGAGTAATCTGCGTCATACCCTTTCGCACAGAACCGGCTCACGACAACAAAAATCGATAAATGTTCCCAGAAAATAGAAAAAAAAATAAGAAGAAGAAAATAACGAATGTAAAGCTATTATTATGCTTGGGATACGATAAAATGGAACCAGAATCGATTTCCAACTTCCTAAGCGGATTTCTCGAGGAAACGAAAGCTTAACAGAAGCGTTAAATCGCAAATTAGAGGGTCATAGAGAAGGAATTCGGGTAAAATCTCGTCAGCTCATTGCGTAGTTATGAGTTTCGTCCGTTTGCCCGTTTACAATCAAATTAGCCTACAATTTTGTCCAAATCTGGCAGTGCCCGAGCTACTTTCATTTTACATGTCTTATCTGGTCCCGATCGAGATTCAGATGAATTGAACCGAAAATCGTCTGTCAACAAGTAATCAAAAATAGAAAAACACGAAAAGGGGTGCAACACGAGGACTTCCCAAGGGGTCACCCATCCTAGTACTGCTCTCGCCCAAGCACGCTTAACTTCGGAGTTCTGATGGGATCCGATGCATTATTGCTGGTATGATCGCACCGAACAAGAGTGGGATGTTTATTCTTATATCCCTCGAGTACGTGTGGAGCGGGCGGCGATGGACAACACGCGGCACTGCTCTCGCCCAATCATAACCATGAAGTTAAGCGTTCTGGCGCGATGGCAGAGCTAGGATGGGTGACCTCCCTGGAAAGACCTCGTGTCGCGATCGGTTACGTAAATTATGGTTAAAAAAGTCGAAATAATTGTTTTTAATGAGTTAACTGTCTCCGAAGTAATCTGCGTCATACCCTTCCGCACAGAACCGGCTCACGACAACAAAAATCGATAAATGTTCCCAGAAAATAGAAAAAAAATAAGAAGAAGGAAATAACGAATGTAAAGCTATTATTATGCCTGGGATACGATAAAATGGAACCGGAATCGAATTTCGAACTTCCTAAGCGGATTTCTCGAGGAAACGAAAGCTTAACAGAAGCGTTAAATCGCAAATTAGAGGGTCTTATAGAAGGAATTCGGCTAAAATCTCGTCAACTCATTGCGTAGTAATGAGTCTCGTCTGTTTGCCCGTTTACAATCAAATTAGCCTACAATTTTGTCCAAATCCGGCAGTGCCCGGGCTACTTTCATTTCACATGTCTTATCTGGTCCCGATCGAGATTCAGATGATTTGAGCCGAAAATCGTCTGTCAACAAGTAATCAAAAATGAAAAACACTAAAAAGGGAGCAACACGAGGACTTCCCAGGGGGTCACCCATCCTAGTACTGCTCTCGCCCAAGCACGCTTAACTTCGGAGTTCTGATGGGATCCGGTGCATTAGTGCTGGTATGATCGCACCCGACATTGAGTGGGATGTTTATTCTTATATCCCTCGAGTACGTGTGGAGCGGGCGGCGATGGACAACATGCGGCACTGCTCTCGCCCAATCATAACCACGAAGTTAAGCATTCTGGCGCGATGGCAGAGCTAGGATGGGTGACCTCCCTGGGAAGACCTCGTGTCGCGATCGTTTACGTAAATTATGGATAAAACAGTCTAAATAATTGTTTTTAATTAGTTAACCGTCTCCGGAGTAATCTGCGTTATACCCTTCCGCACAGAACCGGCTGACGACAACAAAAATCGATAAATGTTCCCAGAAAATAGAATAAAAATAAGAAGAAGGAAATAACGAATGTAAAGCTATTATTAAGTCTGGGATACGATAAAATGGAACCGAAATCGAATTTCGAACTTCCTAAGCGGATTTCTCGAGGAAACGAAAGCTTAACAGAAGCGGTAAATCGCAAATTAGAGGGTCTTAGAGAAGGAATTCGGCTAAAATCTCGTCAGCTCATTGCGTAGTAATGAGTCTAGTCCGTTTGCCCGTTTACAATCAAATTAGCCTACAATTTTGTCCAAATCCGGCAGTGCCCGAGCTACTTTCATTTCACATGTCTTATCTGGTCCCGATCGAGATTCAGATGATTTGAGCCGAAAATCGTCTGTCAACAAGTAATCAAAAATAGAAAAACACGAAAAAGGGTGCAACACGAGGACTTCCCAGGGGATCACCCATCCTAGTACTGCTCTCGCCCAAGCACGCTTAACTTCGGAGTTCTGATGGGATCCGGTGCATTAGTGCTGGTATGATCGCACCCGACATTGAGTGGGATGTTTATTCTTATATCCCTCGAGTACGTGTGGAGCGGGCGGCGATGGACAACACGCGGCACTGCTCTCGCCCAATCATAACCATGAAGTTAAGCGTTCTAGCGCGATGGCAGAGCTAGGATGGGTGACCTCCCTGGGAAGACCTCGTGTCGCGATCGTTTACGTAAATTATGGATTAAAACAGTCGAAATAATTGTTTTTAATGAGTTAACCGTCTCCGGAGTAATCTGCGTCATACCCTTCCGCACAGAACCGGCTCACGACAACAAAAATCGATAAATGTTCCCAGAAATAGAAAAAAATAAGAAGAAGGAAATAACGAATGTAAAGCTATTATTAAAGTCGGGATACGATAAAATGGAACCGAATCGAATTTCGAACTTCCTAAGCGGATTTCTCGAGGAAACGAAAGCTTAACAGAAGCGGTAAATCGCAAATTAGAGGGTCTTAGAGAAGGAATTCGGCTAAAATCTCGTCAGCTCATTGCGTAGTAATGAGTCTCGTCCGTTTGCCCGTTTACAATCAAATTAGCCTACAATTTTGTCCAAATCCGGCAGTGCCCGAGCTTACTTTCATTTCACATGTCTTATCTGGTCCCGATCGATATTCAGATGATTTGAGCCGAAAATCGTCTGTCACCAAGTAATCAAAAATAGAAAAACACGAAAAAAGGTGCAAACGAGGACTTCCCAAGGGGTGACCCATCCTAGTACTGCTCTATTCCAAGCACGCTTAACTTCGGAGTTCTGATGGAATCCGGTGCATTAGTGCTGGTAGATCGCACCCGACATTGAGTGGGATGTTTATTCTTATATCCCTCGAGTACGTGTGGAGCAAGCGGCGATGGACACACAGCTAGGATGGGTGACCTCCCTGGGAAGACCTCGTGTCGCGATCGGTTACGTAAATTATGGTTAAAACAGTCGAAATAATTGTTTTTAATGAGTTAACCGTCTCCGGAGTAATCTGCGTCATACCCTTCCGCACAGAACCGGCTCACGACAACAAAAATCGATAAATGTTCCCAGAAAATAGAAAAAAAATTATGAAGAAGGAAATAACGAATGTAAAGCTATTATTATGCCTGGGATACGATAAAATGGAACCGGAATCGAATTTCGAACTTCCTAAGCGGATTTCTCGAGGAAACGAAAGCTTAACAGAAGCGGTAAATCGCAAATTAGAGGGTCTTAGAGAAGGAATTCGGCTAAAATCTCGTCAGCTCATTGCGTAGTAATGAGTCTAGTCCGTTTGCCCGTTTACAATCAAATTAGCCTACAATTTTGTCCAAATCCGGCAGTGCCCGAGCTACTTTCATTTCACATGTCTTATCTGGTCCCGATCGAGATTCAGATGATTTGAGCCGAAAATCGTCTGTCAACAAGTAATCAAAAATAGAAAAACACGAAAAGGGTGCAACACGAGGACTTCCCAGGGGTCACCCATCCTAGTACTGCTCTCGCCCAAGCACGCTTAACTTCGGAGTTCTGATGGGATCCGGTGCATTAGTGCTGGTATGATCGCACCCGACATTGAGTGGGATGTTTATTCTTATATCCCTCGAGTACGTGTGGAGCGGGCGGCGATGGACAACACGCGGCACTGCTCTCGCCCAATCATAACCATGAAGTTAAGCGTTCTGGCGCGATGGCAGAGCTAGGATGGGTGACCTCCCTGGGAAGACCTCGTGTCGCGATCGTTTACGTAAATTATGGATAAAACAGTCGAAATAATTGTTTTTAATGAGTTAACCGTCTCCGGAGTAATCTGCGTCATACCCTTCCGCACAGAACCGACTCACGACAACAAAAATCGATAAATGTTCCCAGAAAATAGAAAAAAAAATAAGAAGAAGGAAATAACGAATGTAAAGCTATTATTAATGCCTGGGATACGATAAAATGGAACCGAATCGAATTTCGAACTTCCTAAGCGGATTTCTCGAGGAAACGAAAGCTTAACAGAAGCGTTAAATCGCAAATTAGAGGGTCTTAGAGAAGGAATTCGGCTAAAATCTCGTCAGCTCATTGCGTAGTAATGAGTCTCGTCCGTTTGCCCGTTTACAATCAAATTAGCCTACAATTTTGTCCAAATCCGGCAGTGCCCGAGCTACTTTCATTTCACATGTCTTATCTGGTCCCGATCGAGATTCAGATGATTTGAGCCGAAAATCGTCTGTCAACAAGTAATCAAAAATAGAAAACACGAAAAGGGTGCAACACGAGGACTTCCCAAGGGGTCACCCATCCTAGTACTGCTCTCGCCCAAGCACGCTTAACTTCGGAGTTCTGATGGGATCCGGTGCATTAGTGCTGGTATGATCGCACACGACATTGAGTGGGATGTTTATTCTTATATCCCTCGAGTACGTGTGGAGGCGGGCGGCGATGGACAACACGCGGCACTGCTCTCGCCCAATCATAACCATGAAGTTAAGCGTTCTGGCGCGATGGTAGAGCTAGGATGGGTGACCTCCCTGGGAAGACCTCGTGTCGCGATCGGTTTACGTAAATTATGGTTAAAACAGTCGAAATAATTGTTTTTAATGAGTTAACCGTCTCCGGAGTAATCTGCGTCATACCCTTCCGCACAGAACCGGCTCACGACAACAAAAATCGATAAATGTTCCCAGAAAATAGAAAAAAAATAAGAAGAAGGAAATAACGAATGTAAAGCTATTATTATGCCTGGGATACGATAAAATGGAACCGGAATCGAATTTCGAACTTCCTAAGCGGATTTCTCGAGGAAACGAAAGCTTAACAGAAGCGGTTAAATCGCAAATTAGAGGGTCTTAGAGAAGGAATTCGGCTAAATCTCGTCAGCTCATTGCGTAGTAATGAGTCTCGTCCGTTTGCCCGTTTACAATCAAATTAGCCTACAATTTTGTCCAAATCCGGCAGTGCCCGAGCTACTTTCATTTCACATGTCTTATCTGGTCCCGATCGAGATTCAGATGATTTGAGCCGAAAATCGTCTGTCAACAAGTAATCAAAAATAGAAAAACACGAAAAGGGTGCAACACGAGGACATTCCCAGGGGTCACCCATCCTAGTACTGCTCTCGCCCAAGCACGCTTAACTTCGGAGTTCTGATGGGATCCGGTGCATTAGTGCTGGTATGATCGCACCCGACATTGAGTGGGATGTTTATTCTTATATCCCTCGAGTACGTGTGGAGCGGGCGGCGATGGACAACACGCGGCACTGCTCTCGCCCAATCATAACCATGAAGTTAAGCGTTCTGGCGCGATGGCAGAGCTAGGATGGGTGACCTCCCTGGGAAGACCTCGTGTCGCGATCGTTTACGTAAATTATGGATAAAACAGTCGAAATAATTGTTTTTAATGAGTTAACCGTCTCCGGAGTAATCTGCGTCATACCCTTCCGCACAGAACCGGCTCACGACAACAAAAATCGATAAATGTTCCCAGAAAATAGAAAAAAAATAAGAAGAAGGAAATAACGAATGTAAAGCTATTATTATGCCTGGGATACGATAAAATGGAACCGGAATCGAATTTCGAACTTCCTAAGCGGATTTCTCGAGGAAACGAAAGCTTAACAGAAGCGTTAAATCGCAAATTAGAGGGTCTTAGAGAAGGAATTCGGCTAAAATCTCGTCAGCTCATTGCGTAGTAATGAGTCTCGTCCGTTTGCCCGTTTACAATCAAATTAGCCTACAATTTTGTCCAAATCCGGCAGTGCCCGAGCTACTTTCATTTCACATGTCTTATCTGGTCCCGATCGAGATTCAGATGATTTGAGCCGAAAATCGTCTGTCAACAAGTAATCAAAAATAGAAAAACACGAAAAGGGTGCAACACGAGGACTTCCCAGGGGGTCACCCATCCTAGTACTGCTCTCGCCCAAGCACGCTTAACTTCGGAGTTCTGATGGGATCCGGTGCATTAGTGCTGGTATGATCGCACCCGACATTGAGTGGGATGTTTATTCTTATATCCCTCGAGTACGTGTGGAGCTGGGCGGCGATGGACAACACGCGGCACTGCTCTCGCCCAATCATAACCATGAAGTTAAGCGTTCTGGCGCGATGGCAGAGCTAGGATGGGTGACCTCCCTGGGAAGACCTCGTGTCGCGACCGTTTACGTAAATTATGGATAAAACAGTCGAAATAATTGTTTTTAATGAGTTAACCGTCTCCGGAGTAATCTGCGTCATACCCTTCCGCACAGAACCGGCTCACGACAACAAAAATCGATAAATGTTCCCAGAAAATAGAAAAAAAATAAGAAGAAGGAAATAACGAATGTAAAGCTATTATTATGCTGGGATACGATAAAATGGAACCGGAATCGAATTTCGAACTTCCTAAGCGGATTTCTCGAGGAAACGAAAGCTTAACAGAAGCGTTAAATCGCAAATTAGAGGGTCTTAGAGAAGGAATTCGGCTAAAATCTCGTCAGCTCATTGCGTAGTTATGAGTCTCGTCCGTTTGCCCGTTTACAATCAAATTAGCCTACAATTTTGTCCAAATCCGGCAGTGCCCGAGCTACTTTCATTTCACATGTCTTATCTGGTCCCGATCGAGATTCAGATGATTTGAGCCGAAAATCGTCTGTCAACAAGTAATCAAAAATAGAAAAACACGAAAAGGGTGTGCAACACGAGGACATTCCCAGGGGGTCACCCATCCTAGTACTGCTCTCGCCCAAGCACGCTTAACTTCGGAGTTCTGATGGGATCCGTGCATTAGTGCTGGTATGATCGCACCCGACATTGAGTGGGATGTTTATTCTTATATCCCTCGAGTACGTGTGGAGCGGGCGGCGATGGACAACACGCGGCACTGCTCTCGCCCAATCATAACCATGAAGTTAAGCGTTCTGGCGCGATGGCAGAGCTAGGATGGGTGACCTCCCTGGGAAGACCTCGTGTCGCGACTCGTTACGTAAATTATGGTATAAAACAGTCGAAATAATTGTTTTTAATGAGTTAACCGTCTCCGGAGTAATCTGCGTCATACCCTTCCGCACAGAACCGGCTCACGACAACAAAAATCGATAAATGTTCCCAGAAAATAGAAAAAAAATAAGAAGAAGGAAATAACGAATGTAAAGCTATTATTATGCCTGGGATACGATAAAATGGAACCGGAATCGAATTTCGAACTTCCTAAGCGGATTTCTCGAGGAAACGAAAGCTTAACAGAAGCGGTAAATCGCAAATTAGAGGGTCTTAGAGAAGGAATTCGGCTAAAATCTCGTCAGCTCATTGCGTAGTAATGAGTCTCGTCCGTTTGCCCGTTTACAATCAAATTAGCCTACAATTTTGTCCAAATCCGGCAGTGCCCGAGCTACTTTCATTTCACATGTCTTATCTGGTCCCGATCGAGATTCAGATGATTTGAGCCGAAAATCGTCTGTCAACAAGTAATCAAAATAGAAAAACACGAAAAGGGGTGCAACACGAGGACTTCCCAGGGGGTCACCCATCCTAGTACTGCTCTCGCCCAAGCACGCTTAACTTCGGAGTTCTGATGGGATCCGGTGCATTAGTGCTGGTATGATCGCACCCGACATTGAGTGGGATGTTTATTCTTATATCCCTCGAGTACGTGTGGAGCGGGCGGCGATGGACAACACGCGGCACTGCTCTCGCCCAATCATAACCATGAAGTTAAGCGTTCTGGCGCGATGGCAGAGCTAGGATGGGTGACCTCCCTGGAAGACCTCGTGTCGCGATCGTTTACGTAAATTATGGATTAAAACAGTCGAAATAATTGTTTTTAATGAGTAACCGTCTCCGGAGTAATCTGCGTCATACCCTTCCGCACAGAACCGGCTCACGACAACAAAATCGATAAATGTTCCCAGAAAATAGAAAAAAAAATAAGAAGAAGGAAATAACGAATGTAAAGCTATTATTATGCCTGGGATACGATAAAATGGAACCGGAATCGAATTTTCGAACTTCCTAAGCGGATTTCTCGAGGAAACGAAAGCTTAACAGAAGCGTTAAATCGCAAATTAGAGGGTCTTAGAGAAGGAATTCGGCTAAAATCTCGTCAGCTCATTGCGTAGTAATGAGTCTCGTCCGTTTGCCCGTTTACAATCAAATTAGCCTACAATTTTGTCCAAATCCGGCAGTGCCGAGCTACTTTCATTTCACATGTCTTATCTGGTCCCGATCGAGATTCAGATGATTTGAGCCGAAAATCGTCTGTCAACAAGTAATCAAAAATAGAAAAACACGAAAAGGGGTGCAACACGAGGACTTCCCAGGGGGTCACCCATCCTAGTACTGCTCTCGCCCAAGCACGCTTAACTTCGGAGTTCTGATGGGATCCGGTGCATTAGTGCTGGTATGATCGCACCCGACATTGAGTGGGATGTTTATTCTTATATCCCTCGAGTACGTGTGGAGCGGGCGGCGATGGACAACACGCGGCACTGCTCTCGCCCAATCATAACCATGAAGTTAAGCGTTCTGGCGCGATGGCAGAGCTAGGATGGGTGACCTCCCTGGGAAGACCTCGTGTCGCGACCGGTTACGTAAATTATGGTTAAAACAGTCGAAATAATTGTTTTTAATGAGTTAACCGTCTCCGGAGTAATCTGCGTCATACCCTTCCGCACAGAACCGGCTCACGACAACAAAAATCGATAAATGTTCCCAGAAAATAGAAAAAAAATAAGAAGAAGGAAATAACGAATGTAAAGCTATTATTATGCCTGGGATACGATAAAATGGAACCGGAATCGAATTTCGAACTTCCTAAGCGGATTTCTCGAGGAAACGAAAGCTTAACAGAAGCGTTAAATCGCAAATTAGAGGGTCTTAGAGAAGGAATTCGGCTAAAATCTCGTCAGCTCATTGCGTAGTAATGAGTCTCGTCCTGTTTGCCCGTTTACAATCAAATTAGCCTACAATTTTGTCCAAATCCGGCAGTGCCCGAGCTACTTTCATTTCACATGTCTTATCTGGTCCCGATCGAGATTCAGATGATTTGAGCCGAAAATCGTCTGTCAACAAGTAATCAAAAATAGAAAAACACGAAAAAGGGTGCAACACGAGGACTTCCCAGAGGTCACCCATCCTAGTACTGCTCTCGCCCAAGCACGCTTAACTTCGGAGTTCTGATGGGATCCGGTGCATTAGTGCTGGTATGATCGCACCCGACATTGAGTGGGATGTTTATTCTTATATCCCTCGAGTACGTGTGGAGCGGGCGGCGATGGACAACACGCGGCACTGCTCTCGCCCAATCATAACCATGAAGTTAAGCGTTCTGGCGCGATGGCAGAGGCTAGGATGGGTGACCTCCCTGGGAAGACCTCGTGTCGCGATCCGTTTACGTAAATTATGGATAAAAACAGTCGAAATAATTGTTTTTAATGAGTTAACCGTCTCCGGAGTAATCTGCGTCATACCCTTCCGCACAGAACCGGCTCCGACAACAAAAATCGATAAATGTTCCCAGAAAATAGAAAAAAAATAAGAAGAAGGAAATAACGAATGTAAAGCTATTATTATGCTGGGATACGATAAAATGGAACCGAATCGAATTTCGAACTTCCTAAGCGGATTTCTCGAGGAAACGAAAGCTTAACAGAAGCGGTAAATCGCAAATTAGAGGGTCTTAGAGAAGGAATTCGGCTAAAATCTCGTCAGCTCATTGCGTAGTAATGAGTCTCGTCCGTTTGCCCGTTTACAATCAAATTAGCCTACAATTTTGTCCAAATCCGGCAGTGCCCGAGCTACTTTCATTTCACATGTCTTATCTGGTCCCGATCGAGATTCAGATGATTTGAGCCAAAAATCGTCTGTCAACAAGTAATCAAAAATAGAAAAACACAGAAAAGGGTGCAACACGAGGACTTCCCAAAGGGTCACCCATCCTAGTACTGCTCTCGCCAAGCACGCTTAACTTCGGAGTTCTGATGGGATCCGGTGCATTAGTGCTGGTATGATCGCACCCGACATTGAGTGGGATGTTATTCTTATATCCCTCGAGTACGTGTGGAGCGGGCGGCGATGGACAACACGCGGCACTGCTCTCGCCCAATCATAACCATGAAGTTAAGCGTTCTGGCGCGATGGCAGAGCTAGGATGGGTGACCTCCCTGGAAGACCTCGTGTCGCGACCGGTTACGTAAATTATGGTTAAAAAAGTCGAAATAATTGTTTTTAATGAGTTAACCGTCTCCGAAGTAATCTGCGTCATACCCTTCCGCACAGAACCGGCTCACGACAACAAAAATCGATAAATGTTCCCAGAAAATAGAAAAAAAAATAAGAAGAAGGAAATAACGAATGTAAAGCTATTATTATGCCTGGGATACGATAAAATGGAACCGGAATCGAATTTCGAACTTCCTAAGCGGATTTCTCGAGGAAACGAAAGCTTAACAGAAGCGTTAAATCGCAAATTAGAGGGTCTTATAGAAGGAATTCGGCTAAAATCTCGTCAACTCATTGCGTAGTAATGAGTCTCGTCCGTTTGCCCGTTTACAATCAAATTAGCCTACAATTTTGTCCAAATCCGGCAGTGCCCGAGCTACTTCATTTCACATGTCTTATCTGGTCCCGATCGAGATTCAGATGATTTGAGCCGAAAATCGTCTGTCAACAAGTAATCAAAAATAGAAAAACACTAAAAAGGATTGCAACACGAGGACTTCCCAGGGGTCACCCATCCTAGTACTGCTCTCGCACAAGCACGCTTAACTTCGGAGTTCTGATGGGATCCGGTGCATTAGTGCTGGTATGATCGCACCCGACATTGAGTGGGATGTTTATTCTTATATCCCTCGAGTACGTGTGGAGCGGGCGGCGATGGACAACACTGCGGCACTGCTCTCGCCCAATCATAACCATGAAGTTAAGCGTTCTAGCTCGATGGCAGAGCTAGGATGGGTGACCTCCCTGGGAAGACCTCGTGTCGCGATCGTTTACGTAAATATGGATAAAACAGTCGAAATAATTGTTTTTAATGTAGTTAACCGTCTCCGGAGTAATCTGCGTCATACCCTTCCGCACAGAACCGGCTCACGACAACAAAAATCGATAAATGTTCCCAGAAAATAGAAAAAAAATAAGAAGAAGGAAATAACGAATGTAAAGCTATTATTATGCCTGGGATACGATAAAATGGAACCGGAAATCGAATTTCGAACTTCCTAAGCGGATTTCTCGAGGAAACGAAAGCTTAACAGAAGCGGTAAATCGCAAATTAGAGGGTCTTAGAGAAGGAATTCGGCTAAAATCTCGTCAGCTCATTGCGTAGTAATGAGTCTCGTCCGTTTGCCCGTTTACAATCAAATTAGCCTACAATTTTGTCCAAATCCGGCAGTGCCCGAGCTACTTTCATTTCACATGTCTTATCTGGTCCGATCGAGATTCAGATGATTTGAGCCGAAAATCGTCTGTCAACAAGTAATCAAAAATAGAAAAACACGAAAAGGGTGCAACACGAGGACCTTCCCAGGGGGTCACCCATCCTAGTACTGCTCTCGCCAAGCACGCTTAACTTCGGAGTTCTGATGGGATCCGGTGCATTAGTGCTGGTATGATCGCACCGACATTGAGTGGGATGTTTATTCTTATATCCCTCGAGTACGTGTGGAGCGGGCGGCGATGGACAACACGCGGCACTGCTCTCGCCCAATCATAACCATGAAGTTAAGCGTTCTGGCGCGATGGCAGAGCTAGGATGGGTGACCTCCCTGGGAAGACCTCGTGTCGCGATCGGTTACGTAAATTATGGATAAAACAGTCGAAATAATTGTTTTTAATGAGTTAACCGTCTCCGGAGTAATCTGCGTCATACCCTTCCGCACAGAACCGGCTCACGACAACAAAAATCGATAATGTTCCCAGAAAATAGAAAAAAAATATAGAAGAAGGAAATAACGAATGTAAAGCTATTATTATGCCTGGGATACGATAAAATGGAACCGGAATCGAATTTCGAACTTCCTAAGCGGATTTCTCGAGGAAACGAAAGCTTAACAGAAGCGGTAAATCGCAAATTAGAGGGTCTTAGAGAAGGAATTCGGCTAAAATCTCGTCAGCTCATTGCGTAGTAATGAGTCTCGTCCTGTTGCTCGTTTACAATTAATTAGCCTGCAATTTTGTCCAAATCCGGCAGTGCCCGAGCTACTTTCATTTCACATGTTTATCTGGTCCCGATCGGATTCATTAGTTGAGCCGAAATCGTCTGTCAACAAGTAATCAAAAATAGAAAAAACACGAAAAAGGGGTCAACACGAGACTGCCAGGAGGTCACCCATCCTAGTACTTGCTCTCGCGCCAAGCAGCTTAACTTCGGAGTTCTGATGGGATCCGGGGCATTAAGTGCTGGTATGATCGCACACGACATTGAGTGGATGTTTATTCTATATCCCTCGAGTACAGTGTGGAGCGAGCGCGATGACAACACGCGGCAACTGCTCCTCGCCCAATCATAACCATGAAGTTAAGCGTTCTGGCGCAATGGCAGAGGTAGGATGGTGACCTCCCTGGGAAGACCTCGTGTCGCGACCTTTACGTAAATTATGGATAAAACAGTCGAAATAATTGTTTTTAATGAGTTAACCGTCTCCGGAGTAATCTGCGTCATACCTTCCGCACAGAACCGGACTCACGACAACAAAAATCGATAAATGTTCCCAGAAAATAGAAAAAAAAATAAGAAGAAGGAAATAAACGAATGTAAAGCTATTATTATGCCTGGGATACGATAAATGGAACCGAATCGAATTTCGAACTTCCTAAGCGGATTTCTCGAGGAAACGAAAGCTTAACAGAAGCGGTAAATCGCAAATTAGAGGGTCTTAGAGAAGGAATTCGGCTAAAATCTCGTCAACTCATTGCTTAGTAATGAGTCTAGTCCTGTTTGCCCGTTTACAATCAAATTAGCCTACAATTTTGTCCAAATCCGGCAGTGCCCGAGCTACTTCATTTCACATGTCTTATCTGGTCCCGATCGAGATTCAGATGATTTAGGCCGAAAATCGTCTGTCAACAAGTAATCAAAAATAGAAAAACCGAAAGGGTAGTGCACACGAGGAACATCCCAGGGGTGACCCATCCCTAGTACTGCTCTCGCCAAGCACGCTTAACTTCGGAGTTCTGATGGATCCGGTGCATTAGTGCTGGTATGATCGCACACCGACATTGAGTGGGATGTTTATTCTTATATCCCTCGAGTACGTGTGGAGCTGGGCGGCGATGGACAACACGCGGCACTGCTCTCGCCCAATCATAACCACTGAAGTTAAGCAGTTCTGGCGCGATGGCAGAGCTAGGATGGGTGACCTCCCTGGGAAGACCTCGTGTCGCGATCGTTTACGTAAATTATGGATAAAAACAGTCGAAATAATTGTTTTTAATGAGTTAACCGTCTCCGGAGTAATCTGCGTCATACCCTTCCGCACAGAACCGGCTCACGACAACAAAAATCGATAAATGTTCCCAGAAAATAGAAAAAAAAATAAGAAGAAGGAAATAACGAATGTAAAGCTATTATTATGCCTGGGATACGATAAAATGGAACCGAATCGAATTTCGAACTTCCCTAAGCGGATTTCTCGAGGAAACGAAAGCTTAACAGAAGCGGTAAATCGCAATTAGAGGGTCTTAGAGAAGGAATTCGGCTAAAATCTCGTCAGCTCATTGCGTAGTAATGAGTCTCGTCCGTTTGCCCGTTTACAATCAAATTAGCCTACAATTTTGTCCAAATCCGGCAGTGCCCGAGCTACTTTCATTTCACATGTCTTATCTGGTCCCGATCGAGATTCAGTTGATTTGAGCCGAAAATCGTCTGTCAACAAGTAATCAAAAATAGAAAAACACGAAAAGTGGTGCAACACGAGGACTTCCCAGGGGGTCACCCATCCTAGTACTGCTCTCGCCCAAGCACGCTTAACTTCGGAGTTCTGATGGATCCGGTGCATTAGTGCTGGTATGATCGCACCCGACATTGAGTGGGATGTTTATTCTTATATCCCTCGAGTACGTGTGGAGCGGGCGGCGATGGACAACACGCGGCACTGCTCTCGCCCAATCATAACCATGAAGTTAAGCGTTCTGGCGCGATGGCAGAGCTAGGATGGGTGACCTCCCTGGGAAGACCTCGTGTCGCGATCGTTTACGTAAATTATGGATTAAAACAGTCGAAATAATTGTTTTTAATGAGTTAACCGTCTCCGGAGTAATCTGCGTCATACCCTTCCGCACAGAACCGGCTCACGACAACAAAAATCGATAAATGTTCCAGAAAATAGAAAAAAAATAAGAAGAAGGAAATAACGAATGTAAAGCTATTATTATGCCTGGGATACGATAAAATGGAACCGGAATCGAATTTCGAACTTCCTAAGCGGATTTCTCGAGGAAACGAAAGCTTAACAGAAGCGTTAAATCGCAAATTAGAGGGTCTTATAGAAGGAATTCGGCTAAAATCTCGTCAAGCTCATTGCGTAGTAATGAGTCTCGTCCGTTTGCCCGTTTACAATCAAATTAGCCTACAATTTTGTCCAAATCCGGCAGTGCCCGAGCTACTTTCATTTCACATGTCTTATCTGGTCCCGATCGAGATTCAGATGATTTGAGCCGAAAATCGTCTGTCAACAAGTAATCAAAAATAGAAAAACACGAAAAGGGGTGCAACACAGGACTCCAAGGAGGTCACCCATCCTAGTACTGCTCTCGCCCAAGCACGCTTAACTTCGGAGTTCTGATGGGATCCGGTGCAATTAGTGCTGGTATGATCGCACACGCATTGAGTGGGGATGTTTATTCTTATATCCCTCGAGTACGTGTGGAGCGGAAGCGGCGATGGACAACACGCGGCACTGCTCTCGCCCAATCATAAACCATAAGTTAAGCGTTCTGGCGCGATGGTAGAGCTAGGATGGGTGACCTCCCTGGAAGACCTCGTGTCGCGACCGTTTACGTAAATATAGGATAAACAGTCGAAATAATTGTTTTTAATGAGTTACCCGTCTCCGGAGGTAATCTGCGTCATACCTTCGCACAAAACGGCTCACGACACCAAAAATCGATAAATGTTCCAAGAAAATAGAAAAAAAATAAAGAAAGGAAATAAAAAGGGACGAATGTAAAGCTATTATTATAGCCTGGGATACGATAAACTGGAACCGGAATCGAATTTCGAACTTCCTAAGCGGATTTCTCGAGGAAACGAAAGCTTAACAGAAGCGGTAAATACGCAAATATAGAGGGTCTTAGAGAAGGGAATTCGGCTAAAAATCTCGTCTAGCTCATTGCTTAGTAGTATGAGTCTCGTCCGTTTGCCCGTTTAAAATCAAATTAGCCTACAATTTTGTCCAAATCCCGGCAGTGCCCCGAGCTACTTTCATTTTCACTATGTCTTTATCGTGTCTCCGATCGATATTCAGATGATTTGAGCCAGAAATAGTGGCTCTGTCAACAAAGTAATCAAAAATAGAAAAACACGATAAGGTCTGCAACACGAGGACATCCCAGGGGGATCGACCCATCCATAGTACTGCTCTCAGTCACAGAGCACGCTTAACTTCGCAGAGTTCTGATGGGAATCCGGTGCATTAGTGCTGGTATGCTCGCACCCGACATTGAGTGGAGATGTTTATTCTTATATACCCTCGAGTACGTGTGGAGCGGGCGGCGATGGACAACACGCGGCACTGCTCTCGCCCAATCATAACCATGAAGTTAAGCGTTCTGGCGCGATGGCAGAGCTAGGATGGGTGACCTCCCTGGGAAGACCTCGTGTCGCGACCGTTACGTAAATTATGGTTAAAACAGTCGAAATAATTTTTTTAATGAGTTAACCGTCTCCGGAGTAATCTGCGTCATACCCTTCCGCACAGAACCGGCTCACGACAACAAAAATCGATAAATGTTCCCAGAAAATAGAAAAAAAATAGAAGAAGGAAATAACGAATGTAAAGCTATTATTATGCCTGGGATACGATAAAATGGAACCGGAATCGAATTTCGAACTTCCTAAGCGGATTTCTCGAGGAAACGAAAGCTTAACAGAAGCGGTAAATCGCAAATTAGAGGGTCTTAGAGAAGGAATTCGGCTAAAATCTCGTCAGCTCATTGCGTAGTAATGAGTCTAGTCCGTTTGCCCGTTTACAATCAAATTAGCCTACAATTTTGTCCAAATCCGGCAGTGCCCGAGCTACTTTCATTTCACATGTCTTATCTGGTCCCGATCGAGATTCAGATGATTTGAGCCGAAAATCGTCTGTCAACAAGTAATCAAAAATAGAAAAACACGAAAAGGGTGCAACACGAGGACTTCCCAGGGGTCACCATCCAAGTACTGCTCTCGCAAGCACGCTTAACTTCGGAGTTCTGATGGGATCCGGTGCATTAGTGCTGGTATGATCGACCCGACATTGAGTGGGATGTTTATTCTATATCCCTCGAGTACGTGTGGAGCGGGCGGCGATGGACAACACGCGGCACTGCTCTCGCCCAATCATAACCATGAAGTTAAGCGTTCTGGCGCGATGGCAGAGCTAGGATGGGTGACCTCCTGGGAAGACCTCGTGCGCGACCGTTTACGTAAATTATGGATACACAGTCGAATAATTGTTTTAATGAGTTAACCGTCTCCGGAGTAATCTGCGTCATACCCTTCCGCACAGAACCGGCTCACGACAACAAAAATCGATAAATGTTCCCAGAAAATAGAAAAAAAAATAAGAAGAAGGAAATAACAAAAGTAAAGCTATTATTATGCCTGGGATACGATAAAATGGAACCGGAATCGAATTTCGAACTTCCTAAGCGGATTTCTCGAGGAAACGAAAGCTTAACAGAAGCGTAAATCGCAAATTAGAGGGTCTTAGAGAAGGAATTCGGCTAAAATCTCGTCAGCTCATTGCGTAGTAATGAGTCTCGTCCGTTTGCCCGTTTACAATCAAATTAGCCTACAATTTTGTCCAAATCCGGCAGTGCCCGAGCTACTTTCATTTCACATGTCTTATCTGGTCCGATCGATTCAGATGATTTGAGCCGAAAATCGTCTGTCAACAAGTAATCAAAATAGAAAAACACGAAAAAGGTGCAAACACGAGGACTTCACAGGGGTGACCCATCCTAGTACTGCTCGCCCAAGCACGCTTAACTTCGGAGTTCTGATGGGATCCGGTGCATTAGTGCTGGTATGATCGCACCCGACATTGAGTGGGATGTTTATTCTTATATCTCGAGTACGTGTGGAGGCGGCGGCGATGGACAACACGCGGCACTGCTCTCGCCCCAATCATAACCATGAAGTTAAGCGTTCTGGCGCGATGG
>NC_134559.1:41318243-41336608 GCF_025594145.1 Primulina tabacum
AGGGTCTTAGAGAAGGAATTCGGCTAAAATCTCGTCAGCTCATTGCGTGTAATGAGTCTCGTCCGTTTGCTGTTTACAATCAAATTAGCCTACAATTTTGTCCAAATCCGCAGTGCCCGAGCTATTTCATTTCACATGTCTTATCTGGTCCCGATCGAGATTCAGATGATTTGAGCCGAAAATCGTCTGTCAACAAGTAATCAAAAATAGAAAAACACGAAAAAAGGGTGCAAAACACGAGGACTTCCCAGGGGTCACCATCCTAGTACTGCTCCTCGCCCAAGCACGCTTAACTT
Source organism: Primulina tabacum (assembly GCF_025594145.1). Lineage (NCBI taxonomy): Eukaryota > Viridiplantae > Streptophyta > Magnoliopsida > Lamiales > Gesneriaceae > Primulina > Primulina tabacum. The sequence goes on from NC_134559.1 coordinate 41,318,540, forward strand.
CGGAGTTTGATGGGATCCGGTGCATTAGTGCTGGTATGATCGCCACCCGAATTGAGTGGGATGTTTATTCTATATCCCTCGAGTACGTGTGGAGCGGGCGGCGATGGACAAACGCGGCACTGCTCCGCCCAATCATAACCATGAAGTTAAGCGTTCTGGCGCGATGGCAGAGGTAGGATGGGTGACCTCCTGGGAAGACCTCGTGTCGCGACCGTTTACGTAAATTATGGATAAAACCGAATAATTGTTTTTAATGAGTTAACCGTCTCCGGAGTAATCTGCGTCATACCCTTCCGCACAGAACGGCTACGACAACAAAAATCGATAAATGTTCCCAGAAAATAGAAAAAAAAAATAAGAAGGGAAATAACGAATGTAAAGCTATTTATTATGCCTGGGATACGATAAAATGGAACCGGAATCGAATTTCGAACTTCCTAAGCGGATTTCTCGAGGAAACGAAAGCTTAACAGAAGCGGTTAATCGCAAATTAGAGGGTCTTAGAGAAGGAATTCGGCTAAAATCTCGTCAGCTCATTGCTAGTAATGAGTCTCGTCCGTTTGCCGTTTACAATCAAATTAGCCTACAATTTTGTCCAAATCCGGCAGTGCCCGAGCTACTTTCATTTCACATGTCTTATCTGTCCCGATCGATCGAGATTCAGATGATTTGAGCCGAAAATCGTCTGTCAACAAGTAATCAAAAATAGAAAACACGAAAAAGGGTGCACACGAGGACTTCCAGGGGGTCACCCATCCTATAGTACTGCTCACGCCCCAAGCACGCTTAACTTCGGAGTTTGATGGGATCCGGTGCATTAGTGCTGGTATGAGCCCGAATGAGTGGGATGTTTATTCTTATATCCTCGAGTACGTGTGGAGCGGGCGGCGATGGACAACACGCGGCACTGCTCTCGCCCAATCATAACCATGAAGTTAAGCGTTCTGGCGCGATGGCAGAGTAGGTGGTGACCTCCCTGGGAAGACCTCGTATCGCGACCGTTTACGTAAATTATGGATAAACAGTCGAAATTGTTTTAATAGTTAACCGTCTCGGAGTAATCTGCGTCATACCCTTCCGCACAGAACCGGCTCACGCAACAAAAATCGATAAATGTTCCAGAAAATAGAAAAAAAAAATAAGAAGAAGGAAATAACGAATGTAAAGCTATTATTATGCCTGGGATACGATAAAATGGAACCGGAATCGAATTCGAACTTCCTAAGCGGATTTCTCGAGGAAACGAAAGCTTAACAGAAGCGGTAAATCGCAAATTAGAGGGTCTTAGAGAAGGAATTCGGCTAAAATCTCGTCAGTCATTGCGTAGTAATGAGTCTCGTCCGTTTCCCGTTTACAATCAAATTAGCCTACAATTTTGTCCAAATCCGGCAGTGCCCGAGCTACTTTCATTTCACATGTCTTATCTGGTCCGATCGAGATTCAGATGATTTGAGCCGAAAATCGTCTGTCAACAAGTCAAAAAAAAGAAAAACAGGGTGCAACACGAGGACTTCCCAGGGGGTCACCCATCCTAGTACTGCTCTCGCCAAGCACGCTTAACTTCGGAGTTCTGATGGGATCCGGTGCATTAGTGCTGTGGTATGATCGCACACCCGACATTGAGTGGGATGTTTATTCTTATATCCCTCGAGTACGTGTGGAGCGGGCGGCGATGGACAACACGCGGCACTGCTCTCGCCCAATCATAACCATGAAGTTAAGCGTTCTGGCGCGATGGCAGAGGATGGGTGACCTCCCTGGAAGACCTCGTGTCGCGACGTTTACGTAAATTATGGATAAAACAGTCGAAATAATTTTTTAATGAGTTAACCGTCTCCGGAGTAATCTGCGTCATACCCTTCCGCACAGAACCGGCTCACGACAACAAAAATCGATAAATGTTCCCAGAAAATAGAAAAAAAAATAGAAGAAGGAAATAACGAATGTAAAGCTATTATGCCTGGGATACGATAAAATGGAACCGGAATCGAATTTCGAACTTCCTAAGCGGATTTCTCGAGGAAACGAAAGCTTAACAGAAGCGGTAAATCGCAAATTAGAGGGTCTTAGAGAAGGAATTCGGCTAAAATCTCGTCAGCTCATTGCGTAGTAATGAGTCTCGTCCGTTTGCCCGTTTACAATCAAATTAGCCTACAATTTTGTCCAAATCCGGCAGTGCCCGAGCTACTTTCATTTCACATGTCTTATCTGGTCCGATCGAGATTCAGATGATTTGAGCCGAAAATCGTCTGTCAACAAGTAATCAAAAATAGAAAAACACGAAAAAAGGTGCAACACGAAGACTTCCCAGGGGGTCACCCATCCTAGTACTGCTCTCGCCCAAGCACGCTTAACTTCGGAGTTCTGATGGGATCCGGTGCATTAGTGCTGGTATGATCGCACCGACATGAGTGATGTTATTTTTTATATCCTCGAGTACGTGTGGAGCGGGCGGCGATGGAACAACACGCGGCACTGCTCTCGCCCAATCATAACCATGAAGTTAAGCGTTCTGGCGCGATGGCAGAGCTAGGATGGGTGACCTCCCTGGGAAGACCTCGTGTCGCGACCGTTTACGTAAATTATGGATAAAACAGTCGAAATAATTGTTTTAATGAGTTAACCGTCTCCGGAGTAATCTGCGTCATACCCTTCCGCACAGAACCGGCTCACGACAACAAAAATCGATAAATGTTCCAAAAATAGAAAAAAAAATAAGAAGAAGGAAATAACGAATGTAAAGCTATTATTATGCCTGGGATACGATAAAATGGAACCGGAATCGAATTTCGAACTTCCTAAGCGGATTTCTCGAGGAAACGAAAGCTTAACAGAAGCGGTAAATCGCAAAAGAGGGTCTTAGAGAAGGAATTCGGCTAAAATCTCGTCAGCTCATTGCGTAGTAATGAGTCTCGTCCGTTTCCGTTTACAATCAAATTAGCCTACAATTTTGTCCAAATCGGCAGTGCCGAGCTACTTTCATTTCACATGTCTTATCTGGTCCGATCGAGATTCAGATGATTTGAGCCGAAAATCGTCTGTCAACAAGTAATCAAAAATAGAAAAACACGAAAAAGGGTGCAACACGAGGACTTCCCAGGGGTCACCATCCTAGTACTGCTCTCGCCCAAGCACGCTTAACTTCGGAGTTCTGATGGGATCCGGTGCATTAGTGCTGGTATGATCGCACCCGACATTGAGTGGGATGTTTTATCTTATATCCCTAGTGTACGTGTGGACTGGGGCGGCGGATGGACACACACAGCGGCACTGCTCTCGCCCAATCATAAACCATGAAGTTAAGCGTTCTGGCGCGTGGACTGGCAGAGCTAAGGATGTGGTGACCTCCCCTGGGAAGACCTCGTGTCGCGACCGTTTACGTAAATTATGATATAAAACAGTCGAATAATTGTTTTTAATGAGTTAACCATCTCCGGAGTAATCTGCGTCATACCCTCGCACAGGAACCGGCTCACGACAACAAAAATCGATAAATGTTCCCAGAAATAGAAAAAAAATAAGAAAAGGAAAATAACGAATGTAAAGCTATATTATGCCTGGGCTACGATAAAATGGAACCAGAATCTAAATTTCGAACTTCCTAAGCGGATTTCTCGAGGAAACGAAAAGCTTAAAGAAGCGTTAAATCGCAAATTAGAGGGTCTTAGAGAAGGAATTCGGCTAAAATCTCGTCAGCTCATTGGTAGTACTGAGTCTCGTCCGTTTGCCCGTTTACAATCAAATTAGCCTACAATTTTGTCCAAATCCGGCAGTGCCCGAGCTACTTTCATTTCACATGTCTTATCTGGTCCCGATCGAGATTCAGATGATTTGAGCCGAAAATCGTCTGTCAACAAGTAATCAAAAATAGAAAACACGAAAAAGGGTGCAACACGAGGACTTCCCGGGGGTCACCCATCCTAGTACTGCTCGCCAAGCACCTTAACTTCGGAGTTCTGATGGGATCCGGTGCATTAGTGCGGTATGATCGCACCCGACATGAGTGGGATGTTTATTCTTATATCCCTCGAGTACGTGTGGAGCGGGCGGCGATGGACAACACGCGGCACTGCTCTCGCCCAATCATAACCATGAAGTTAAGCGTTCTGGCGCGATGGCAGAGCTAGGATGGGTGACCTCCCTGGGAAGACCTCGTGTCGCGACCGTTTACGTAAATTATGGATAAAACAGTCGAAATAATTGTTTTTAATGAGTTAACACATCTAGAGTAGATCTGCGTTCCTACCCTTTCCGCCACAGACCCAGGCTCACGACAACAAAAATCGGATTAATGTTCCCAGAAAATAGGCAAACAATAAGATAGAGGAAAACGAATGTTAAGCTATTATTATGCCTTGGACTACGCTAAAATGGACCGGAATCGAATTTCGAACTTCCTAAGGCGATTTCTCGAGGGGAAACGAAAGCTTAACAGAAGCGGTTTAAATCGCACATTAGCGGGTCTTAGAGAAGGAATTCGGCTTTAAAATCTTCTGTCAGCTCATTGCTTAGTAACTAAGTCTCGTCCGTTTGCCCGTTTACAACTCAAATTAGCCTACAATTTGTCCAAATCCTGGCAGTGCCGAGCTACTTTCATTCACTGTCTTATCTGGTTCCTCGATCGAGAATTTCAGATTGATTTGAGGCCAAAAATACTCGTCTGTCAACAAGTAATCAAAAATAGCAAAACACGAAAAAGGGTTGCAACACGAGGACTTCCCAGGGGGTCACCCATCCCTAGTACTGCTCTCGCCCAAGCACGCTTAACTTCGGAGTTCTGATGGGAATCCGGTGCATTAGTGCTAGGTATGATCGCACCCGACATTGAGTGGGATGTTTATTCTTATATCCATCGAGTATCGTGTGGAGCGGGCGGCGATGGACAACACGCGGCATGCTCTCGCCCAATCATAACCACGAAGTAAGCGTTCTGGCGCGACTGGCAGAGCTAGGATGGGTGACCTCCCTGGGAAGACCTCGTGTCGCGATCGTTTACGTAAATTATGGATTAAAACAGTCGAAATCATTGTTTTTAATGAGTTAACCGTCTCCGGAGTAATCTGCGTCATTACCCTTCCGCACAGAACCGGCTCACGACAACAAAATCGATAAATGTTCCCAGAAAATAGAAAAAAAAATAAGAAGAAGGAAATAACGAATGTAAAGCTATTTATTATGCCTGGGATACGATAAAATGGAACCCGGAATCGAATTTCGAACTTCCTAAGCGGATTTCTCGAGGAAACGAAAGCTTAACAGAAGCGTTAAATCGCAAATTAGAGGGGTCTTAGAGAAGGAATTCGGCTAAATCTCGTCAGCTCATTGCGTAGTAATAAGTCTCGTCCGTTTGCCCGTTTACAATCAAATTAGCCTACAATTTTGTCCAAATCGGCAGTGCCCGAGCTACTTTCATTTCACATGTCTATCTGGCTCCCCGATCGAGATTCAGATGATTTGAGCCGAAAATAGTATGTCAACAAGTAATCAAAAATAGAAAAACACGAAAAGGGTGCAACCACGAGGACTTCCCAGGGGGTCACCCATCCTAGTACTGCTCTCGCCCAAGCACGCTTAACTTCGGAGTTCTGATGGATCGGTGCATTAGTGCTGGTATGATCGCACCCGACATGAGTGGGATGTTTATTCTTATATCCCTCGAGTACGTGTGGACTGCGGGCGGCGATGGACAACACGCGGCACTGCTCTCGCCCAATCATAACCACGAAGTTAAGCGTTTGGCGCGATGGCAGAGCTAGGATGGGTGACCCTCCCTGGGAAGACCTCGTGTCGCGACCGTTTACGTAAATTATGGATTAAAACCAGTCGAAATAATTGTTTTTAATGAGTTAACCGTCTCCGGAGTAATCTGCGTCATACCCTTCCGCACAGAACCGGCTCACGACAACAAAAATCGATAATGTTCCCAGAAAATAGAAAAAAAAAATAAGAAGCAAGGAAACTAACGAATGTAAAGCTATTATTATGCCTGGGCATACGATTAAAATGGAACCGGAATCGAATTCTCGACTTCCTAAGCGGTATTTCTCGAGGAAACGAAAGCTTAACAGAAGCGTTACATCGCAAATTAGAGGGTCTTAGAGAAGGAATTCGGCTTAAAATCTCGTCAGCTCATTGGTAGTAAATGAGTCTCGTCCGTTTGCCGTTTACAATCCAATTAGCCTACAATTTTGTCCAAATCCGGCAGTGCCCTGAGCTACTTTCATTTCACATGTCTTATCTGGTCCCGATCGAGATTCAGATGATTTGAGCCGAAAATCGTCTAGTCAACAAGTAATCAAAAATAGAAAAAAACGAAAAAGGGTTGCAACACGAGGACTTCCCAGGGGGTCACCCACCCTAGTACTGCTCCTCGCCCAAGCACGCTTAACTTCGGAGTTCTGATGGGATCCGGTGCATTAGTGCTGGTATGATCGCACCCGACATGAGGGGATGTTTATTCTTATATCCCTCGAGTACGTGTGGAGCGGGCGGCGATGGACAACACGCGGCACTGCTCTCGCCCCAATCATAACCACTGAAGTTAAGCGTTCTGGCGCGATGGCTAGAGGTAGGATGGGGACCTCCCTGGGAAGACCTCGTGTCGCGATCGTTTACGTAAATTATGGATAAAACAGTCGAAATAATTGTTTTTAATTAGTTAACCGTCTCCGGAGTAATCTGCGTCATACCCTTCCGCACAGAAACCGGCTCACGACAACAAAATCGATAAATGTTCCCAGAAATAGAAAAAAAATAAGAAGAAGGAAATAACGAATGTAAAGCTATTATTATGCCTGGGATACGATAAAATGGAACCGGAATCGAATTCGAACTTCCTAAGCGGATTTCTCGAGGAAACGAAAGCTTAACAGAAGCGGTGGTAAATGGCAAATTAGAGGGTCTTAGAGAAGGAATTCGGCTTAAAATCTCGTCAGCTCATTGCGTAGTAATGAGTCTCTCCGTTGCCCGTTTACAATCAAATTAGCCTACAATTTTGTCCAAATCGGCAGTGCCGAGCTACTTTCATTTCACATGTCTTATCTGGTCCCGATCGAGATTCAGATGATTTGAGCCGAAAATCGTCTGTCAACAAGTAATCAAAATAGAAAAACACGAAAAGGGTGCACACCCGAGACTTTCCAGGGGGTCACCATCCTATGTACTGCTCTCGCCCAAGCACGCTTAACTTCGGAGTTCTGATGGGATCCGGTGCATTAGTGCTGTAATGATCGCACCCGACATTGAGTGGGATGTTTATTCTTAATCCCTCGATGTACGTGTGGAGCGGGCGGCGATGGACAACACGCGGCACTGCTCTCGCCCAATCACTAACCAGAAGTTAAGCGTTCTGGCGCGATGGAGCAGCGTAGGATGGGTGACTGCCCTGGGAAGACCTCGTGTCGCGACGTTTTACGTAAATTATGGATAAAACAGTCGAAATAATTGTTTTTAATTAGTTAACCGTCTCGGAGTAATCTGCGTCATACCCTTCCGCACAGAACCGGCTCACGACAACAAAAATCGATAAATGTTCCCAGAAATAGAAAAAAAATAAGAAGAAGGAAATAACGAATGTAAAGCTCTTATTATGCCTGGATACGATTAAATGGAACCGGAATCGAATTTTCGAACTTCCTAAGCGGATTTCTCGAGGAAACGAAAGCTTAACAGAAGCGGTAAATCGCAAATTAGAGGGTCTTAGAGAAGGAATTCGGCTTAAATCTCGTCAGCTCATTGGTAGTAATGAGTCCGTCCGTTTGCCATTTTACAATCAATTAGCCTACAATTTTGTCCAAATCCGGCAGTGCCGAGCTACTTTCATTTCACATGTCTTATCTGGTCCGATCGAGATTCAGATGATTTGAGCCGAAAATCGTCTGTCAACAAGTAATCAAAATAGAAAACACGAAAAAAGGGTTTGCAACACGAGGACTTCCCAGGGGGTCACCCATCCCTAGTACTGCTCTCGCCCAAGCACGCTTAACTTCGGAGTTCTGATGGATCCGGTGCATTAGTGCTGGTATGATCGCACCCGACATTGAGTGGGATGTTTATTCTTATATCCCTCGAGTACGTGTGGAGCGGGCGGCGATGGACAACACGCGGCACTGCTCTCGTCCAATCATAACCACTGAAGTTAAGCGTTCTGGCGCGATGGCTAGAGCTAGGATGGGTGACCTCCCTGGGAAGACCTCGTGTCGCGACGTTTACGTAAATTATGGATTAAAACAGTCGAAATAATTGTTTTTAATAGTTAACGTCTCCGGAGTAATCTGCGTCATACCCTTCCGCACAGAACGGCTCACGACAACAAAAATCGATTAAATGTTCCCCGAAAATAGAAAAAAAATAAGAAGAAGGAAATAACGAATGTTAAGCTATATTATGCCTGGGATACGATAAAATGGAACCGGAATCGAATTTCGAACTTCCTAAGGGATTCTCGAGGAAACGAAAGCTTAACAGAAGCGTTAAATCGCAAATTAGAGGGTCTTAGAGAAGGAATTCGGCTAAAATCTCGTCAGCTCATTGGTAGTAATGAGTCTCGTCCGTTTGCCCGTTTACAATCAAATTAGCTACAATTTTGTCCAAATCCGGCAGTGCCGAGCTACTTTCATTTCACATGTCTTATCTGGTCCCGATCGAGATTCAGATGATTTGAGCCGAAAATCGTCTGTCAACAAGTAATCAAAAATAGAAAAACACGAAAAAGGGTGCAAACACGAGGACTTCCCAGGGGTCACCATCCTAGTACTGCTCTCGCCCAAGCACGCTTAACTTCGGAGTTCTGATGGGATCCGGTGCATTAGTGCTGGTATGATCGCACCCGACATTGAGTGGGATGTTTATTCTTATATCCCTCGAGTACGTGTGGAGCGGGCGGCGCTGGACAACACGCGGGCACTGCTCTCGCCCAATCATAACCATGAAGTAAGCGTTCCTGGCGCGATGGCAGAGCTAGGATGGGTGACCTCCTGGGAAGACCTCGTGTCGCGACCGTTTACGTAAATTATGGATAAAACAGTCGAAATAATTGTTTTTAATGAGTTAACCGTCTCCGGAGTAATCTGCGTCATACCCTTCCGCACAGAACCGGCTCACGACAACAAAAATCGATAAATGTTCCCAGAAAATAGAAAAAAAATAAGAAGAAGGAAATAACGAATGTAAAGCTATTATTATGCCTGGGATACGATAAATGGAACCGGAATCGAATTTCGAACTTCCTAAGCGGATTTCTCGAGGAAACGAAAGCTTAACAGAAGCGGTAAATCGCAACTTAGAGGGTCTTAGAGAAGGAATTCGGCTAAATCTCGTCAGCTCATTGCGTAGTAATGAGTCTCGTCCGTTTGCCCATTTACAATCAAATTAGCCTAAATTTTGTCCAAATCCGGCAGTGCCCGAGCTACTTTCATTTCACATGTCTTATCTGGTCCCCGATTCGAGATTCAGATGATTTGAGCCGAAAATCGTCTTGTCACCAAGTAATCAAAAATAGAACAACACGAAAAAGGGTTGCAACACGAGGATTCCCAGGGGGTCACCCAATCCTAGTACTGCTCTCGCCCAAGCACGCTTAACTTCGGAGTTCTGATGGGAGTCGGTGCATTAGTGCTGGTATGATCGCACCCGACATTGAGTGGGATGTTTATTCTTATATTCCCTCGAGTACGTGTGGAGCGGGCGGCGATGGACAACACGCGCACTGCTCTCGCCCAATCATAACCACTGAAGTTAAGCGTTCTGGCGCGATGGCAGAGCTAGGATGGGTGACCTCCTGGGAAGACCTCGTGTCGCGATCGTTTACGTAAATTATGGATAAAACAGTCGAAATAATGTTTTTAATTAGTTAACCGTCTCCGGAGTAATCTGCGTCATACCCTTCCGCACAGAACCGGCTCACGACAACAAAAATCGATAAATGTTCCAGAAAATAGAAAAAAATAAGAAGAAGGAAATAACGAATGTAAAGCTATATTATGCCTGGGATACGATAAAATGGAACCGGAATCGAATTTCGAACTTCCTAAGCGGATTTCTCGAGGAAACGAAAGCTTAACAGAAGCGGTTAAATCGCAAATTAGAGGGTCTTAGAGAAGGAATTCGGCTAAAATCTCGTCAGCTCATTGCGTAGTAATGAGTCTCGTCCGTTTGCCCGTTTACAATCAAATTAGCCTACAATTTTGTCCAAATCCGGCAGTGCCCGAGCTACTTTCATTTCACATGTCTTATCTGGTCCCGATCGAGATTCAGATGATTTGAGCCGAAAATCGTCTGTCAACAAGTAATCAAAAATAGAAAAACACGGAAAAAGGGTGCAACACGAGGACTCCCAGGGGGTCACCCATCCTAGTACTGCTCACGCCCAAGCACGCTTAACTTCGGAGTTCTGATGGGATCCGGTGCATTAGTGCTGGTATGAACGCACCCGACATTGAGTGGGATGTTTATTCTTATATCCCTCGAGTACGTGTGGAGCGGGCGGCGATGGACAACACGCGGCACTGCTCTCGCCCAATCATAACCAGAAGTTAAGCGTTCTGGCGCGATGGCAGAGCTAGGATGGGTGACCTCCCTGGGAAGACCTCGTGTCGCGACGTTTACGTAAATTATGGAATTAAACAGTCTAAATAATTGTTTTTAATGAGTTAACCCGTCTCCGGAGTAATCTGCGTCATACCCTTCCGCACAGAACCGGCTCACGACAACAAAAATCGATAAATGTTCCCAGAAATAGAAAAAAAATAAGAAGAAGGAAATAACGAATGTAAAGCTATTATTATGCCTGGGATACGATTAAATGGAACCGGAATCGAAATTTCGAACTTCCTAAGCGGATTTCTCGAGGAAACGAAAGCTTAACAGAAGCGTTAAATCGCAAATTAGAGGGTCTTAGAGAAGGAATTCGGCTAAAATCTAGTCAGCTCATTGCGTAGTAATGAGTCTCGTCCGTTTGCCCGTTTACAATCAAATTAGCCTACAATTTTGTCCAAATCCGGCAGTGCCCGAGCTACTTTCATTTCACATGTCTTATCTGGTCCGATCGAGATTCAGATGATTGAGCCGAAAATCGTTCTGTCAACAAGTAATCAAAAATAGAAAAACACGAAAAAGGTGCAACACCCGAGGACTTCCCAGGGGGTCACCCATCTAGTACTGCTCTCGCCCAAGCACGCTTAACTTCGGAGTTCTGATGGGATCCGGTGCATTAGTGCTGGTATGATCGCACCGACATTGAGTGGGATGTTTATTCTTATATCCCTCGAGTACGTGTGGAGCGGGCGGCGATGGACAACACGCGGCACTGCTCTCGCCCAATCATAACCATGAAGTTAAGCGTTCTGGCGCGATGGCAGAGCTAGGATGGGTGACCTCCCTGGGAAGACCTCGTTGTCGCGACGTTTACGTAAATTATGGATAAAACAGTCGAAATAATTGTTTTTAATGAGTTAACCGTCTCGGAGTAATCTGCGTCATACCCTTCCGCACAGAACCGGCTCACGACAACAAAAATCGATAAATGTTCCAGAAAATAGAAAAAAAATAAGAAGAAGGAAATAACGAATGTAAAGCTATTATTATGCCTGGGATACGATAAAATGGAACCGGAATCGAATTTCGAACTTCCTAAGCGGATTTCTCGAGGAAACGAAAAGCTTAACAGAAGCGGTAATCGCAAATTAGAGGGTCTTAGAGAAGGAATTCGGCTAAAATCTCGTCAGCTCATTGCGTAGTAATGAGTCTCGTCCGTTTGCCCGTTTACACTCAAATTAGCCTACAATTTTGTCCAAATCCGGCAGTGCCCGAGCTACTTTCATTTCACATGTCTTATCTGGTCCGATCGAGATTCAGATGATTTGAGCCGCAAAATGTTCTATCAACAAGTAATCAAAATAGAAAAAACACGAAAAGGGTGCAACACGAGGACTTCACAGGGGGTCACCCATCCTAGTACTGCTCTCGCCCAAGCACGCTTAACTTCGTAGTTCTGATGGGATCCGGTTGCATTAGTGACTGGTATGATCGCACCCGACATTGAGTGGGATGTTTATTTCTTATATCCCTCGAGTACGTGTGGATCGCGGGCGGCGATGGACAACACGCGGCAATGCTCTCGCCCAATCCTAACCATGAAGTTAAGCGTTCTGGCGCGATGGCAGAGCTAGGATGGGTGACCTCCCTGGGAAGACCTCGTGTCGCGATCGTTTACGTAATTATGGATTAAAACAGTCAAATAATGTTTTAATGAGTTAACCGTCTCCGGAGTAATCTGCGTCATACCCTTCCGCACAGAACGGATCAGCAACAAAACGATATAATGTTCCCATGAAAATAGAAAAAAAAATAAGAAGAAGGAAATAACGAATGTAAAGCTATTATTATGCCTGGGATACGATTAAAATGGAACCGGAATCGAATTTCGAACTTCCTAAGCGGATTTCTCGAGGGAAACGAAAGCTTAACAGAAGCGTTAATCGCAAATTAGAGGGTCTTAGAGAAGGAATTCGGCTAAAATCTCGTCAGCTCATTGCGTAGTAATGAGTCTCGTCCGTTTGCCCGTTACAATCAAATAGCCTACAATTTTGTCCAAATCCGGCAGTGCCCGAGCTACTTTCATTTCACATGTCTTATCTGGTCCCGATCGAGATTCAGATGATTTGAGCCGAAAATCGTCTGTCAACAAGTAATCAAAAATAGAAAAACACGAAAAAGGGTTGCAACACGAGGACTTCCCAGGGGTCACCCATCCTAGTACTGCTCTCGCCCAAGCACGCTTAACTTCGGAGTTCTGATGGGATCCGGTGCATTAGTGCTGGTATGATCGCACCCGACATTGAGTGGGATGTTTATTCTTATATCCCTCGAGTACGTGTGGACGGGCGGCGATGGACAACACGCGGCACTGCTCTCGCCCAATCATAACCATGAAGTTAAGCGTTTCTGGCGCGATGGCAGAGCTAGGATGGGTGACCTCCCTGGGAAGACCTCGTGTCGCGACCGTTTACGTAAATTATGGATAAAACAGTCGAAATAATTGTTTTTAATGAGGTTAACCGTCTCGGAGTAATCTGCGTCATACCCTTCCGCACAGAACCGGCTCACGACAACAAAAATCGATAAATGTTCCCAGAAAATAGAAAAAAAATAAGAAGAAGAAATAACGAATGTAAAGCTATTATTATGCCTGGGATACGATAAAATTGAACCGGAATCGAATTTTCGAACTTCCTAAGCGGATTTCTCGAGGGAGAACGAAAGCTTAACAGAAGCGTTAAATCGCAAATTAGAGGGTCTTAGAGAAGGAATTCGGCTAAATCTCGTCAGCTCATTGCGTAGTAATGAGTCTCGTCCGTTTTGCCCGTTTACAATCAAATTAGCCTACAATTTTGTCCAAATCGGCAGTGCCCGAGCTACTTTCATTTCACATGTCTTATCTGGTCCACGATCGAGATTCAGATGATTTGAGCCGAAATCGTCTGTCAACAAGTAATCAAAAATAGAAAAACACGGAAAAAGGGTGCAACACGAGGACTTCCCAAGGGTGTCAACCATTCCTAGTACTGCTCTCGCCAAGACACGCTTAACTTCGGAGTTCTGATGGGATTCCGGTGCATTAGTGCTGGTATGATCGCACCCGACATTGAGTGGGATGTTTATTCTTATATCCCTCGAGTACGTGTGGAGCGGGCGGCGATGGACAACACGCGGCACTGCTCTCGCCCAATCCTAACACTGAAGTTAAGCGTTCTGGCGCGATGGCAGACGTAGGATGGGTGACCTCCCTGGGAAGACCTCGTGTCGCGGATCGTTTACGTAAATTATGTATAAAACAGTTCGAAATAATTGTTTTTAATGAGTTAACCGTCTCCGGAGTAATCTGCGTCATACCCTTCGCACAGAACCGGCTCACGACAACAAAAATCGATAAATGTTCCCCCGAAAATAGAAAAAAAATAAGAAGAAGGAAAATACGAATGTAACGCTATTATTATGCCTTGGGATACGATAAAATGGAACCGGAATCGAATTTCGAACTTCCCTAAGGGATTTCTCGAGGAAACGAAAGCTTAACAGAAGCGTTAAATCGCAAATTAGAGGGTCTTAGAGAAGGAATTCGGCTAAAATCTCGTCAGTCATTGCGTAGTAATGAGTCTCGTCGTTTTGCCGTTTACAATCAAATTATGCCCTACAATTTTGTCCACATTCGGCAGTGCCCGAGCTACTTTCATTTACATGTCTATTCTGGTCCCGATCGAGATTCAGATGACTTTGAGCCGAAAATCATCTGTCAACAAGTAATTCAAAATAGAAAAACACGCAAAAGGGTGCAACACGAGGACTTCCCAGGGGGTCACCCATCCTAGTACTTGCTCTCGCCCCAAGCACGATTAACTTCGGAGTTCTATGGGCAATCCGGTGCAGTAGTGCTGGCTATGATCGCACCCGACATTGAGTGGGATGTTTATTCTTATATCCCTCGAGTACGTGTGGAGCGGGCGGCGATGGACAACACGCGGCACTGCTCTCGCCATCATAACCACGAAGTTAAGCGTTCTGGCGCGATGGCAGAGCTAGGATGGGTGACCTCCCTGGGAAGACCTAGTGTCGCGATCGTTTACGTAAATTATGGATATAAACAGTCGAAATAATGTTTTAATAGTTACCCAGTCTCCGGCGTAATCTGGTATACCCTTCCGCACAGAACCGGCTGCACGACAACAAAAATCGATAAATGTTCCAGAAAATAGAAAAAAAATAAGAAGAAGGAAATAACGATGTAAAGCTATTATTATGCTTGGGATACGATAAAATGGAACCGGAATCGAATTTCGAACTTCCTAAGCGGATTTCTCGAGGAAACGAAAGTTAACAGAAGCCGGTAAATCGCAAATTAGAGGGTCTTAGAGAAGGAATTCGGCTAAAATCTCGTCAGCTCATTGCGTATAATGAGTCCGTCCGTTTGCCGTTACAATCAAATTAGCCTACACTTTTGTCCAAATCCGGCAGTGCCGAGCTACTTTCATTTCACATGTCTTATCTGGTCCGATCGAGATTCAGATGATTTGAGCCGAAAATCGTCTGTCAACAAGTAATCAAAAATAGAAAACACCGAAAAGGGGTGCAACACGAGGACTTTCCAGGAGGTCACCATCCTAGTACTGCTCTCGCCCAAGCACGCTTAACTTCGGAGTTCTGATGGGATCTGTGCATTAGTGCTGGTATGATCGCACCCGACATTGAGTGGGATGTTTATTCTTATATCCTCGAGTACGTGTGGAGCGGGCGGCGATGGACAACACGCGGCACTGCTCTCGCCCAATCATAACCATGAAGTTAAGCGTTCTGGCGCGATGGCAGAGCTAGGATGGTGACCTCCCTGGGAAGACCTCGTGTCGCGACCGTTTACGTAAATTATGGATAAAACAGTCGAAATAATTGTTTTTAATGAGTTAACCGTTCTCCGGAGTAATCTGCGTCATACCCTTCCGCACAGAACCGCTCACGACAACAAAAATCGATAAATGTTCCCAGAAAATAGAAAAAAAATAAGAAGAAGGAAATAACGAATGTAAAGCTTATTATGCCTGGGATACGATAAAATGGAACCGGAATCGAATTTCGAACTTCCTAAGCGGATTTCTCGAGGAAACGAAAGCTTAACAGAAGCGGTAAATCGCAAATTAGAGGGTCTTAGAGAAGGAATTCGGCTAAAATCTCGTCAGCTCATTGCTTAGTAATGAGTCTCGTCCGTTTGCCCGTTTACAATCAAATTAGCCTACAATTTTGTCCAAATCGGCAGTGCCCGAGCTACTTTCATTTCACATGTCTTATCTGGTCCCGATCGAGATTCAGATGATTTGAGCCGAAAATCGTCTGTCAACAAGTAATCAAAAATAGAAAAACACGAAAAAGGGTGCAACACGAGGACTTCCCAGGGGGTCACCAATCCTAGTACTGCTCTCGCCCAAGCACGCTTAACTTCGGAGTTCTGATGAATCGGTGCATTAGTGCTGGTATGATCGCCACCGACTAAGTGGGATGTTTATTCTTATATCCCTCGAGTACGTGTGGAGCGGGGCGGCGATGGACAACACGCGGCACTGCTTCTCGCCCAATCATAACCACGAAGTTAAGCGTTCTGGCCGCGATGGCAGAGCTAGGATGGGTGACCTCCCTGGGAAGACCTCGTGTCGCGACCGTTTACGTAAATTATGGATAAAACAGTCGAAATACTTGTTTTTAATAGTTAACCGTCTCCGGAGTAATCTGCGTCATACCCTTCCGCACAGAACCGGCTCACGACAACAAAATCGATAAATGTTCCCAGAAAATAGAAAAAAAAATAAGAAGAAGGAAATAACGAATGTAACGCTATTATTATGCCTGGGATACGATAAACTGGAACAGGAATCGAATTTCGAACTTCCTAAGCGGATTTCTCGAGGAAACGAAAGCTTAACAGAAGCGTTAAATCGCAAATTAGAGGGTCTTAGAGAAGGAATTCGGCTAAAATCTCGTCAGCTCATTGCGTAGTAATGAGTCTCGTCCGTTTGCCCGTTTACAATCAAATTAGCCTACAATTTTGTCCAAATCCGGCAGTGCCCGAGCTACTTTCATTTCACTGTTTATCTGTCCCGATCGAGATTCAGATGATTTGAGCCGAAAATCGTCTGTCAACAAGTAATCAAAAATAGAAAAACAAAAAAGGTGCAACACGAGGACTTCCAGGGGTCACCCATCCTAGTACTGCTCTCTCCCAAGCACGCTTAACTTCGGAGTTCTGATGGGATCCGGTGCATTAGTGCTGGTATGATCGCACCCGACTGAGTGGGATGTTTATTCTTATATCCCTCGAGTACGTGTGGAGCGGGCGCGATGGACAACACGCGGCACTGCTCTCGCCCAATCATAACCATGAGTTAAGCGTTCTGGCGCGATGGCAGAGAGTAGGATGGGTGACCTCCCTGGGAAGACCTCGTGTCGCGACGTTTACGTAAATTAGGATAAAACAGTCGAAATAATTGTTTTAATGAGTTAACCGTCTCCGAGTAATCTGGTCATACCCTTCCGCACAGAACCGGCTCACGACAACAAAAATCGATAAATGTTCCCAGAAAATAGAAAAAAAATAAGAAGAAGGAAATAACGAAGTAAAGCTATTATTATGCCTGGGATACGATAAAATGGAACCGGAATCGAATTTCGAACTTTCTAAGCGGATTTCTCGAGGAAACGAAAGCTTAACAAAGCGGTAAATCGCAAATTAGAGGTCTTAGAGAAGGAATTCGGCTAAAATCTCTCAGCTCATTGCGAGTAATGAGTCTCGTCCGTTTGCCCGTTTACAATCAAATTAGCTACAATTTTGTCCAAATCGGCAGTGCCCGAGCTACTTTCATTTCACATGTTTATCTGGTCCCGATCGAGATTCAGATGATTTGAGCCGAAAATCGTCTGCAACAAGTAATCAAAAATAGAAAAACACGAAAAAGGGTGCAACACGAGGATCTCAGGGGGTCACCCATCCTAGTACTGCTCTCAGCCCAAGCACGCTTAACTTCGGAGTTCTGATGGGATCCGGTGCATTAGTGCTGGTATGATCGCACACCCGACATTGAGTGGGATGTTTATTCTTATATCCCTCGAGTACGTGTGGAGCGGGCGGCGATGGACAACACGCGGCACTGCTTCGCCCAATCATAACCACGAAGTTAAGCGTTCTGGCGCGATGGCAGAGCTAGGATGGGTGACCTCCCTGGGAGACCTCGTGTCGCGACCGTTACGTAAATTATGGATAAAACAGTCGAAATAATTTTTTAATGAGTTAACCGTCTCCGGAGTATCTGCGTCATACCCTTCCGCACAGAACCGGCTCACGACAACAAAAATCGAAATTTCCCAGAAAATAGAAAAAAAATAATAAGAAGGAAATAACGAATGTAAAGCTATTATATGCCTGGGATACGATAAAATGGAACGAATCGAATTTCGAACTTCCTAGCGATTTCTCGAGGAAACGAAAGCTTAACAGAAGCGGTAAATCGCAAATTAGAGGGTCTTAGAGAAGGA
>NC_134559.1:41336708-41359535 GCF_025594145.1 Primulina tabacum
ATGAAGTTAGCGTTCTGGCGCGATGGCAGAGTAGGATGGGTGACCTCCCTGGGAAGACCTCGTGTCGCACCGTTTACGTAAATTATGGATAAAACAGTCGAAATAATTGTTTTAATGAGTTAACCGTCTCCGGAGTAATCTGCGTCATACCCTTCCGCACAGAACCGGCTCACGACAACAAAAATCGATAAATGTTCCCAGAAAATAGAAAAAAAAATAAGAAAAAAATACGAATGTAAAGCTATTATTATGCCTGGGATACGATAAAATGGAACCGGAATCGAATTTCGAACTTCCTAAGCGGATTTCTCGAGGAAACGAAAGCTTAACAGAAGCGGTAAATCGCAAATTAGAGGGTCTTAGAGAAGGAATTCGGCTAAAATCTCGTCAGCTCATTGCGTAGTAATGAGTCTCGTCCGTTTGCCCGTTTACAATCAAATTAGCCTACAATTTTGTCCAAATCCGGCAGTGCCCGAGCTACTTTCATTTCACATGTCTTATCTGGTCCCGATCGAGATTCAGATGATTTGAGCCGAAAATCGTCTGTCAACAAGTAATCAAAAATAGAAAAACACGAAAAAGGGTGCAACACGAGGACTTCCCAGGGGTCACCCCCTAGTACTGCTCTCGCCCAAGCACGCTTAACTTCGGAGTTCTGATGGGATCCGGTGCATTAGTGCTGGTATGATCGCACCCGACATTGAGTGGGATGTTTATTCTTATATCCCTCGAGTACGTGTGGAGCGGGCGGCGATGGACAACACGCGGCACTGCTCTCGCCCAATCATAACCATGAAGTTAAGCGTTCTGGCGCGATGGCAGAGCTAGGATGGGTGACCTCCCTGGGAAGACCTCGTGTCGCGACCGTTTACGTAAATTATGGATAAAACAGTCGAAATAATTGTTTTTAATGAGTTAACCGTCTCCGGAGTAATCTGCGTCATACCCTTCCGCACAGAACCGGCTCACGACAACAAAAATCGATAAATGTTCCCAGAAAATAGAAAAAAAATAAGAAGAAGGAAATAACGAATGTAAAGCTATTATTATGCCTGGGATACGATAAAATGGAACCGGAATCGAATTTCGAACTTCCTAAGCGGATTTCTCGAGGAAACGAAAGCTTAACAGAAGCGGTAAATCGCAAATTAGAGGGTCTTAGAGAAGGAATTCGGCTAAAATCTCGTCAGCTCATTGCGTAGTAATGAGTCTCGTCCGTTTGCCCGTTTACAATCAAATTAGCCTACAATTTTGTCCAAATCCGGCAGTGCCCGAGCTACTTTCATTTCACATGTCTTATCTGGTCCCGATCGAGATTCAGATGATTTGAGCCGAAAATCGTCTGTCAACAAGTAATCAAAAATAGAAAAACACGAAAAGGGTGCAACACGAGGACTTCCCAGGGGGTCACCCATCCTAGTACTGCTCTCGCCCAAGCACGCTTAACTTCGGAGTTCTGATGGGATCCGGTGCATTAGTGCTGGTATGATCGCACCCGACATTGAGTGGGATGTTTATTCTTATATCCCTCGAGTACGTGTGGAGCGGGCGGCGATGGACAACACGCGGCACTGCTCTCGCCCAATCATAACCATGAAGTTAAGCGTTCTGGCGCGATGGCAGAGCTAGGATGGGTGACCTCCCTGGGAAGACCTCGTGTCGCGACCGTTTACGTAAATTATGGATAAAACAGTCGAAATAATTGTTTTTAATGAGTTAACCGTCTCCGGAGTAATCTGCGTCATACCCTTCCGCACAGAACCGGCTCACGACAACAAAAATCGATAAATGTTCCCAGAAAATAGAAAAAAAATAAGAAGAAGGAAATAACGAATGTAAAGCTAATTATTTGGATACGATAAAATGGAACCGGAATCGAATTTCGAACTTCCTAAGCGGATTTCTCGAGGAAACGAAAGCTTAACAGAAGCGGTAAATCGCAAATTAGAGGGTCTTAGAGAAGGAATTCGGCTAAAATCTCGTCAGCTCATTGCGTAGTAATGAGTCTCGTCCGTTTGCCCGTTTACAATCAAATTAGCCTACAATTTTGTCCAAATCCGGCAGTGCCTGAGCTACTTTCATTTCACATGTCTTATCTGGTCCCGATCGAGATTCAGTTGATTTGAGCAGAAAATCGTCTGTCAACAAGTAATCAAAAATAGAAAAACACGACGACTTCCGAGGGGTCACCCATTCTACTACTACTCTCGCCCAAGCACGCTTAACTTCGGAGTTCTGATGGGATCCGGTACATTAGTGCTGGTATGATCGCACCCGACATTGAGTGGGATGTTTATTCTTATATCCCTCGAGTACGTGTGGAGCGGGCGGCGATGGACAACACGCGGCACTGCTCTCGCCCAATCATAACCATGAAGATAAGCGTTATAGCGCGATGGCAGAGCTAGGATGGGTGACCTCCCTGGGAAGACCTCGTGTCGCGACCGTTTACGTAAATTATGGATAAAACAGTCGAAATAATTTTTTTAATGAGTTAACCGTCTCCGGAGTAATCTGCGTCATACCCTTCCGCACAGAACCGGCTCACGACAACAAAAATCGATAAATGTTCCCAGAAAATAGAAAAAAAATAAGAAGAAGGAAATAACGAATGTAAAGCTATTATTATGCCTGGGATACGATAAAATGGAACCGGAATCGAATTTCGAACTTCCTAAGCGATTTCTCGAGGAAACGAAAGCTTAACAGAAGCGGTAAATCGCAAATTAGAGGGTCTTAGAGAAGGAATTCGGCTAAAATCTCGTCAGCTCATTGCGTAGTAATGAGTCTCGTCCGTTTGCCTTTACAATCAAATTAGCCTACAATTTTGTCCAAATCCGGCAGTGCCCGAGCTACTTTCATTTCACATGTCTTATCTGGTCCCGATCGAGATTCATTTGATTTGAGCCGAAAATCGTCTGTCAACAAGTAATCAAAAATAGAAAAACACGAAAAGTGGTGCAACACGAGGACTTCCCAGGGGTCAGCCATCCTAGTACTGCTCTCGCCCAAGCACGCTTAACTTCGGAGTTCTGATGGGATCCGGTGCATTAGTGCTGGTATGATCGCACCCGGCATTGAGTGGGATGTTTATTCTTATATCCCTCGAGTACGTGTGGAGCGGGCGGCGATGGACAACACGCGGCACTGCTCGCCCAATCATAACCATGAAGTTAAGCGTTCTGGCGCGATGGCAGAGCTAGGATGGGTGACCTCCCTGGGAAGACCTCGTGTCGCGACCGTTTACGTAAATTATGGATAAAACAGTCGAAATAATTGTTTTTAATGAGTTAACCGTCTCCGGAGTAATCTGCGTCATACCCTTCCGCACAGAACCGGCTCACGACAACAAAAATCGATAAATGTTCCCAGAAAATAGAAAAAAAATAAGAAGAAGGAAATAACGAATGTAAAGCTATTATTATGCCTGGGATACGATAAAATGGAACCGGAATCGAATTTCGAACTTCCTAAGCGGATTTCTCGAGGAAACGAAAGCTTAACAGAAGCGTAAATCGCAAATTAGAGGGTCTTAGAGAAGGAATTCGGCTAAAATCTCGTCAGCTCATTGCGTAGTAATGAGTCTCGTCCGTTTGCCCGTTTACAATCAAATTAGCCTACAATTTTGTCCAAATCCGGCAGTGCCCGAGCTACTTTCATTTCACATGTCTTATCTGGTCCCGATCGAGATTCAGATGATTTGAGCCGAAAATCGTCTGTCAACAAGTAATCAAAATAGAAAAACACGAAAAGGGTGCAACACGAGGACTTCCCAGGGGTCACCCATCCTAGTACTGCTCTCGCCCAAGCACGCTTAACTTCGGAGTTCTGATGGGATCCGGTGCATTAGTGCTGGTATGATCGCACCCGACATTGAGTGGGATGTTTATTCTTATATCCCTCGAGTACGTGTGGAGCGGGCGGCGATGGACAACACGCGGCACTGCTCTCGCCCAATCATAACCATGAAGTTAAGCGTTCTGGCGCGATGGCAGAGCTAGGATGGGTGACCTCCCTGGGAAGACCTCGTGTCGCGACCGTTTACGTAAATTATGGATAAAACAGTCGAAATAATTGTTTTTAATGAGTTAACCGTCTCCGGAGTAATCTGCGTCATACCCTTCCGCACAGAACCGGCTCACGACAACAAAAATCGATAAATGTTCCCAGAAAATAGAAAAAAAAATAAGAAGAAGGAAATAACGAATGTAAAGCTATTATTATGCCTGGATACGATAAAATGGAACCGGAATCGAATTTCGAACTTCCTAAGCGGATTTCTCGAGGAAACGAAAGCTTAACAGAAGCGGTAAATCGCAAATTAGAGGGTCTTAGAGAAGGAATTCGGCTAAAATCTCGTCAGCTCATTGCGTAGTAATGAGTCTCGTCCGTTTGCCCGTTTACAATCAAATTAGCCTACAATTTTGTCCAAATCCGGCAGTGCCCGAGCTACTTTCATTTCACATGTCTTATCTGGTCCCGATCGAGATTCAGATGATTTGAGCCGAAAATCGTCTGTCAACAAGTAATCAAAAAGAAAAACACGAAAAGGGTGCAACACGAGGACTTCCCAGGGGTCACCCATCCTAGTACTGCTCTCGCCCAAGCACTTAACTTCGGAGTTCTGATGGGATCCGGTGCATTAGTGCTGGTATGATCGCACCCGACATTGAGTGGGATGTTTATTCTTATATCCCTCGAGTACGTGTGGAGCGGGCGGCGATGGACAACACGCGGCACTGCTCTCGCCCAATCATAACCATGAAGTTAAGCGTTCTGGCGCGATGGCAGAGCTATGGGTGACCTCCCTGGGAAGACCTCGTGTCGCGACCGTTTACGTAAATTATGGATAAAACAGTCGAAATAATTGTTTTTAATGAGTTAACCGTCTCCGGAGTAATCTGCGTCATACCCTTCCGCACAGAACCGGCTCACGACAACAAAAATCGATAAATGTTCCCAGAAAATAGAAAAAAATAAGAAGAAGGAAATAACGAATGTAAAGCTATTATTATGCCTGGGATACGATAAAATGGAACCGGAATCGAATTTCGAACTTCCTAAGCGGATTTCTCGAGGAAACGAAAGCTTAACAGAAGCGGTAAATCGCAAATTAGAGGGTCTTAGAGAAGGAATTCGGCTAAAATCTCGTCAGCTCATTGCGTAGTAATGAGTCTCGTCCGTTTGCCCGTTTACAATCAAATTAGCCTACAATTTTGTCCAAATCCGGCAGTGCCCGAGCTACTTTCATTTCACATGTCTTATCTGGTCCCGATCGAGATTCAGTTGATTTGAGCCGAAAATCGTCTGTCAACAAGTAATCAAAATAGAAAAACACGAAAAGGGTGCAACACGAGGACTTCCCAGGGGTCACCCATCCTAGTACTGCTCTCCCCCAAACACGCTTAACTTCGGAGTTCTGATGGGATCCGGTGCATTAGTGCTGGTATGATCGCACCCGACATTGAGTGGGATGTTTATTCTTATATCCCTCGAGTACGTGTGGAGCGGGCGGCGATGGACAACACGCGGCACTGCTCTCGCCCCATAACCATGAAGTTAAGCGTTCTGGCGCGATGGCAGAGACTAGGATGGGTGACCTCCCTGGGAACCTCGTGTCGCGACCGTTTACGTAAATTATGGATAAAACAGTCGAAATAATTGTTTTTAATGAGTTAACCGTCTCCGGAGTAATCTGCGTCATACCCTTCCGCACAGAACCGGCTCACGACAACAAAAATCGATAAATGTTCCCAGAAAATAGAAAAAAAAATAAGAAGAAGGAAATAACGAATGTAAAGCTATTATTATGCCTGGGATACGATAAAATGGAACCGGAATCGAATTTCGAACTTCCTAAGCGGATTTCTCGAGGAAACGAAAGCTTAACAGAAGCGGTAAATCGCAAATTAGAGGGTCTTAGAGAAGGAATTCGGCTAAAATCTCGTCAGCTCATTGCGTAGTAATGAGTCTCGTCCGTTTGCCCGTTTACAATCAAATTAGCCTACAATTTTGTCCAAATCCGGCAGTGCCCGAGCTACTTTCATTTCACATGTCTTATCTGGTCCCGATCGAGATTCAGATGATTTGAGCCGAAAATCGTCTGTCAACAAGTAATCAAAAATAGAAAAACACGAAAAGGGGCAACACGAGGACTTCCCAGGGGTCACCCATCCTACTGCTCTCGCCCAAGCACGCTTAACTTCGGAGTTCTGATGGGATCCGGTGCATTAGTGCTGGTATGATCGCACCCGACATTGAGTGGGATGTTTATTCTTATATCCCTCGAGTACGTGTGGAGCGGGCGGCGATGGACAACACGCGGCACCTCTCGCCCAATCATAACCATGAAGTTAAGCGTTCTGGCGCGATGGCAGAGCTAGGATGGGTGACCTCCCTGGGAAGACCTCGTGTCGCGACCGTTTACGTAAATTATGGATAAAACAGTCGAAATAATTGTTTTTAATGAGTTAACCGTCTCCGGAGTAATCTGCGTCATACCCTTCCGCACAGAACCGGCTCACGACAACAAAAATCGATAAATGTTCCCAGAAAATAGAAAAAAAATAAGAAGAAGGAAATAACGAATGTAAAGCTATTATTATGCCTGGGATACGATAAAATGGAACCGGAATCGAATTTCGAACTTCCTAAGCGGATTTCTCGAGGAAACGAAAGCTTAACAGAAGCGGTAAATCGCAAATTAGAGGGTCTTAGAGAAGGAATTCGGCTAAAATCTCGTCAGCTCATTGCGTAGTAATGAGTCTCGTCCGTTTGCCCGTTTACAATCAAATTAGCCTACAATTTTGTCCAAATCCGGCAGTACCCGAGCTACTTTCATTTCACATGTCTTATCTGGTCCCGATCGAGATTCAGATGATTTGAGCCGAAAATCGTCTGTCAACAAGTAATCAAAAATAGAAAAACACGAAAACGGGTACAACACAAGGACTTCCCAGGGGGTCACCCATCCTAGTACTGCTCTCGCCCAAGCACGCTTAACTTCGGAGTTCTGATGGGATCCGGTGCATTAGTGCTGGTATGATCGCACCCGACATTGAGTGGGATGTTTATTCTTATATCCCTCGAGTACGTGTGGAGCGGGCGGCGATGGACAACACGCGGCACTGCTCTCGCCCAATCATAACCATGAAGTTAAGCGTTCTGGCGCGATGGCAGAGCTAGGATGGGTGACCTCCCTGGGAAGACCTCGTGTCGCGACGTTTACGTAAATTATGGATAAAACAGTCGAAATAATTGTTTTTAATGAGTTAACCGTCTCCGGAGTAATCTGCGTCATACCCTTCCGCACAGAACCGGCTCACGACAACAAAATCGATAAATGTTCCCAGAAAATAGAAAAAAAATAAGAAAGGAAATAACGAATGTAAAGCTATTATTATGCCTGGGATACGATAAAATGGAACCGGAATCGAATTTCGAACTTCCTAAGCGGATTTCTCGAGGAAACGAAAGCTTAACAGAAGCGGTAAATCGCAAATTAGAGGGTCTTAGAGAAGGAATTCGGCTAAAATCTCGTCAGCTCATTGCGTAGTAATGAGTCTCGTCCGTTTGCCCGTTTACAATCAAATTAGCCTACAATTTTGTCCAAATCCGGCAGTGCCCGAGCTACTTTCATTTCACATGTCTTATCTGGTCCCGATCGAGATTCAGATGATTTGAGCCGAAAATCGTCTGTCAACAAGTAATCAAAAAGAAAAACACGAAAAGGGTGCAACACGAGGACTTCCCAGGGGTCACCCATCCTAGTACTGCTCTCGCCCAAGCACGCTTAACTTCGGAGTTCTGATGGGATCCGGTGCATTAGTGCTGGTATGATCGCACCCGACATTGAGTGGGATGTTTATTCTTATATCCCTCGAGTACGTGTGGAGCGGGCGGCGATGGACAACACGCGGCACTGCTCTCGCCCAATCATAACCATGAAGTTAAGCGTTCTGGCGCGATGGCAGAGCTAGGATGGGTGACCTCCCTGGGAAGACCTCGTGTCGCGACCGTTTACGTAAATTATGGATAAAACAGTCGAAATAATTGTTTTTAATGAGTTAACCGTCTCCGGAGTAATCTGCGTCATACCCTTCCGCACAGAACCGGCTCACGACAACAAAAATCGATAAATGTTCCCAGAAAATAGAAAAAAAAAAAAGAAGGAAATAACGAATGTAAAGCTATTATTATGCCTGGGATACGATAAAATGGAACCGGAATCGAATTTCGAACTTCCTAAGCGGATTTCTCGAGGAAACGAAAGCTTAACAGAAGCGGTAAATCGCAAATTAGAGGGTCTTAGAGAAGGAATTCGGCTAAAATCTCGTCAGCTCATTGCGTAGTAATGAGTCTCGTCCGTTTGCCCGTTTACAATCAAATTAGCCTACAATTTTGTCCAAATCCGGCAGTGCCCGAGCTACTTTCATTTCACATGTCTTATCTGGTCCCGATCGAGATTCAGATGATTTGAGCCGAAAATCGTCTGTCAACAAGTAATCAAAAATAGAAAAACACGAAAAGGGTGCAACACGAGGACTTCCCAGAGGTCACCCATCCTAGTACTGCCTCGCCCAAGAACGCTTAACTTCAGAGTTCTGATGGGATCCGGTGCATTAGTGCTGGTATGATCGCACCCCATTGAGTGGGATGTTTATTCTTATATCCCTCGAGTACGTGTGGAGCGGGCGGCGATGGACAACACGCGGCACTGCTCTCGCCCAATCATAACCATGAAGTTAAGCGTTCTGGCGCGATGGCAGAGCTAGGATGGGTGACCTCCCTGGGAAGACCTCGTGTCGCGACCGTTTACGTAAATTATGGATAAAACAGTCGAAATAATTGTTTTTAATGAGTTACCCGTCTCCGGAGTAATCTGCGTCATACCCTTTCGCACAAAACCGGCTCACGACAACAAAAATCGCTAAATGTTCCCAGAAAATAGAAAAAAAAATAAGAAGAAGGAAATAACGAATGTAAAGCTATTATTATGCCTGGATACGATAAAATGGAACCGGAATCGAATTTCGAACTTCCTAAGCGGATTTCTCGAGGAAACGAAAGCTTAACAGAAGCGGTAAATCGCAAATTAGAGGGTCTTAAAGAAGGAATTCGGCTAAAATCTCGTCAGCTCATTGCGTAGTAATGAGTCTCGTCCGTTTGCCCGTTTACAATCAAATTAGCCTACAATTTTGTCCAAATCCGGCAGTGCCCGAGCTACTTTCATTTCACATGTCTTATCTGGTCCCGATCGAGATTCAGATGATTTGAACCGAAACTCGTCTGTCAACAAGTAATCAGAAATAGAAAAACACGAAAAGGGGTGCAACACGAGGACTTCCCAGGGGGTCACCCATCCTAGTACTGCTCTCGCCCAAGCATGCTTAACTTCGGAGTTCTGATGGGATCCGGTGCATTAGTGCTGGTATAATCGCACCCGACATTGAGTGGGATGTTTATTCTTATATCCCTCGCGTACGTGTGGAGCGGGCGGCGATGGACAACACGCGGCACTGCTCTCGCCCAATCATAACCATGAAGTTAAGCGTTCTGGTGCGATGGCAGAGCTAGGATGGGTGACCTCCCTGGGAAGACCTCGTGTCGCGACCGTTTACGTAAATTATGGATAAAACAGTCGAAATAATTGTTTTTAATGAGTTATTCGTCTCCGGAGTAATCTGCGTCATACCCTTCCGCACAGAACCGGCTCACGACAACAAAAATCGATAAATGTTCCCAGAAAATAGAAAAAAAATAAGAAGAAGGAAATAACGAATGTAAAGCAATTATTATGTTTGGGATACGATAAAATGGAACCGGAATCGAATTTCGAACTTCCTAAGCGGATTTCTCGAGAAAACGAAAGCTTAACAGAAGCGGTAAATCGCAAATTAGAGGGTCTTAAAGAAGGAATTCGGCTAAAATCTCGTCAGCTCATTGCGTAGTAATGAGTCTCGTCCGTTTGCCCGTTTACAATCAAATTAGCCTACAATTTTGTCCAAATCCGGCAGTGCCCGAGCTACTTTCATTTCACATGTCTTATCTGGTCCCGATCGAGATTCAGATGATTTGAGCCGAAAATCGTCTGTCAACAAGTAATCAAAAATAGAAAAACACGAAAAAGGGGTGCAACACGAGGACTTCCCATGGGGTCACCCATCCTAGTACTGCGCTTCGCCCAAGCACGCTTAACTTCGGAGTTCTGATGGGATCCGGTGCATTAGTGCTGGTATGATCGCACCCGACATTGAGTGGGATGTTTATTCTTATATCCCTCGAGTACGTGTGGAGCGGGCGGCGATGGACAACACGCGGCACTGCTCTCGCCCAATCATAACCATGAAGTTAAGCGTTCTAGCGCGATGGCATAGCTAGGATGGGTGACCTCCCTGGGAAGACCTCGTGTCGCGACCGTTTACGTAAATTATGGATAAAACAGTCGAAATAATTGTTTTTAATCAGTTAACCGTCTCCGGTAGTAATCTGCGTCATACCCTTCCGCACAGAACCGGCTCACAACAACAAAAATCGATAAATGTTCCCAGAAAATAGAAAAAAAATAAGAAGAAGGAAATAACGAATGTAAAGCTATTATTATGCCTGGATACGATAAAATGGAACCGGAATCGAATTTCGAACTTCCTAAGCGGATTTCTCGAGGAAACGAAAGCTTAACAGAAGCGGTAAATTCGCAAATTAGAGGGTCTTAGAGAAGGAATTCGGCTAAAATCTCGTCAGCTCATTGCGTAGTAATGAGTCTCGTCCGTTTGCCCGTTTACAATCAAATTAGCCTAGAATTTTGTCAAATCCGGCAGTGCCCGAGCTACTTTCATTTCACATGTCTTATCTGGTCCGATCGAGATTCAGATTATTTGAGCCGAAACTCGTCTGTCAACAAGTAATCAGAAATAGAAAAACACGAAAAGGGGTGCAACACGAGGACTTCCCAGGGGGTCACCCATCCTAGTACTGCTCTCGCCCAAGCACGCTTAACTTCGGAGTTTGATGGGATCCGGTGCATTAGTGCTGGTATGATCGCACCAGACATTGAGTGGGATGTTTATTCTTATATCCCTCGAGTACGTGTGGAGCGGGCGGCGATGGAAAACACGCGGCACTGCTCTCGCCCAATCATAACCATGAAGTTAAGCGTTCTGGCGCGATGGCAGAGGTAGGATGGGTGACCTCCCTGGGAAGACCTCGTGTCGCGACCGTTTACGTAAATTATGGATAAAACAGTCGAAATAATTGTTTTTAATGAGTTAACCGTCTCCGGTGTAATCTGCGTCATACCCTTCCGCACAGAACCGGCTCACGACAACAAAAATCAATAAATGTTCCCAGAAAATAGAAAAAAAAATAAGAAGAAGGAAATAACGAATGTAAAGCTATTATTATTCTGGGATACGATAAAATGGAACAAGAATCGAATTTCGAACTTCCTAAGCAGATTTCTCGAGGAAACGAAAGCTTAACAGAAGCGGTAAATCGCAAATTAGAGGGTCTTAGAGAAGGAATTCGGCTAAAATCTCGTCAGCTCATTGCGTAGTAATGAGTCTCGTCCGTTTGCCTGTTTACAATCAAATTAGCCTACAATTTTGTCCAAATCCGGCAGTGCCCGAGCTACTTTCATTTCACATGTCTTATCTGGTCCCGATCGAGATTCAGATGATTTGAGCCGAAAATCGTCTGTCAACAAGTAATCAAAAATAGAAAAACACGAAAAGGGGTGCAACACGAGGACTTCCCAGGGGGTCACCCATCCTAGTATTGCTCTCGCCCAAGCATGCTTAACTTCGAAGTTCTGATGGGATCCGGTGCATTAGTGCTGGTATGATCGCACCGGACATTAAGTGGGATGTTTATTCTTATATCCCTCGAGTACGTTTGGAGCGGGCGGCGATGGACAACACGCGGCACTGCTCTCGCTCAATCATAACCATGAAGTTAAGCGTTCTGGCGCGATGGCAGAGGTAGGATGGGTGACCACCCTGGGAAGACCTCGTGTCGCGACCGTTTACGTAAATTATGGATAAAACAGTCGAAATAATTATTTTAATGAGTTAACCGTCTCCGGTGTAATCTGCGTCATATCCTTCCGCACAGAACCGGCTCACGACAACAAAATTCGATAAATGTTCCCAGAAAATAGAAAAAAAAATAAGAAGAAGGAAATAACGAATGTAAAGCTATTATTATTCTTGGGATACGATAAAATGGAACCAGAATCGAATTTCGAACTTCCTAAGCGGATTTCTCGAGGAAACGAAAGCTTAACAGAAGCGGTAAATCGCAAATTAGAGGGTCTTAGAGAAGGAATTCGGCTAAAATCTCGTCAGCTCATTGCGTAGTAATGAGTCTCGTCCGTTTGCCCGTTTACAATCAAATTAGCCTACAATTTTGTCCAAATCCGGCAGTGCCCGAGCTACTTTCATTTCACATGTCTATCTGGTCCCGATCGAGATTCAGATGATTTGAGCCGAAACTCGTCTGTCAACAAGTAATCAAAATAGAAAAACACGAAAAGGGGTGCAACACGAGGACTTCCCAGGGGTCACCCATCCTAGTACTGCGCTTTCGCCAAAGCACGCTTAACTTCGGAGTTCTGATGGGATCCGGTGCATTAGTGCTGGTATGATCGCACCCGACATTGAGTGGGATGTTTATTCTTATATCCCTCGAGTACGTGTGGAGCGGGCGGCGATGGACAACACGCGGCACTGCTCTCGCCCAATCATAACCATGAAGTTAAGCGTTCTGGCGCGATGGCAGAGCTAGGATGGGTGACCTCCCTGGGAAGACCTCGTGTCGCGACGTTTACGTAAATTATGGATAAAACAGTCGAAATAATTGTTTTTAATGAGTTACCGTCTCCGGAGTAATCTGCGTCATACCCTTCCGCACAGAACCGGCTCACGACAACAAAAATCGATAAATGTTCCCAGAAAATAGAAAAAAAATAAGAAGAAGGAAATAACGAATGTAAAGCTATTATTATTGCCTAGGATACGATAAAATGGAACCGGAATCGAATTTCGAACTTCCTAAGCGGATTTTCTCGAGGAAAACGAAAGCTTAACAGAAGCGGTAAATCGCAAATTAGAGGGTCTTAGAGAAGGAATTCGGCTAAAATCTCGTCAGCTCATTGCGATAGTAATGAGTCTCGTCCGTTTGCCCGTTTACAATCAAATTAGCCTAGCAATTTTGTCCAAATCCGGCAGTGCCCGAGCTACTTTCATTTCACATGTCTTATCTGGTCCCGATCGAGATTCAGATGATTTGAGCCGAAACTCGTCTGTCAACAAGTAATCAGAATAGAAAACACGAAAAGGGGTGCAACACGAGGACTTCCCAGGGGGTCACCCATCCTAGTACTGCGCTTTCGCCCAAGCACGCTTAACTTCGGAGTTCTGATGGGATCCGGTGCATTAGTGCTGGTATGATCGCACCCGACATTGAGTGGGATGTTTATTCTTATATCCCTTGAGTACGTGTGGAGCGGGCGGCGATGGACAACACGCGGCACTGCTCTCGCCCAATCATAACCATGAAGTTAAGCGTTCTGGCGCGATGGCAGAGTTAGGATGGGTGACCTCCCTGGGAAGACCTCGTGTCGCGACCGGTTACGTAAATTATGGTTAAAAAAAGTCGAAATAATTGTTTTTAATGAGTTAACCGTCTCCGAAGTAATCTGCGTCATACCCTTCCGCACAGAACCGGCTCACGACAACAAAAATCGATAAATGTTTCCCAGAAAATAGAAAAAAAAATAAGAAGAAGGAAATAACGAATGTAAAGCTATTATTATGCCTGGGATACGATAAAATGGAAACCGGAATCGAATTTCGAACTTCCTAAGCGGATTTTTCGAGGAAACGAAAGCTTAACAGAAGCGGTAAATCGCAAATTAGAGGGTCTTAGAGAAGGAATTCGGCTAAAATCTCGTCAGCTCATTGCGTAGTAATGAGTCTCGTCCGTTTGCCCGTTACAATCAAATTAGCCTACAATTTTGTCCAAATCCGGCAGTGCCCGAGCTACTTTCATTTCACATGTCTTATCTGGTCCGATCGAGATTCAGATGATTTGAGCCGAAAATCGTCTGTCAACAAGTAATCAAAATAGAAAAACACGAAAAGGGGTGCAACACGAGGACTTCCCAGGGGGTCACCCATCCTAGTACTGCTCTCGCCCAAGCACGCTTAACTTCGGAGTTCTGATGGGATCCGGTGCATTAGTGCTGGTATGATCGCACCCGACATTGAGTGGGATGTTTATTCTTATATCCCTCGAGTACGTGTGGAGCGGGCGGCGATGGACAACACGCGGCACTGCTCTCGCCCAATCATAACCATGAAGTTAAGCGTTCTGGCGCGATGGCAGAGTTAGGATGGGTGACCTCCCTGGGAAGACCTCGTGTCGCGACCGTTTACGTAAATTATGGATAAACAGTCGAAATAATTGTTTTTAATGAGTTAACCGTCTCCGGAGTAATCTGCGTCATACCCTTCCGCACAGAACCGGCTCACGACAACAAAAATCGATAAATGTTCCCAGAAAATAGAAAAAAAATAAGAAGAAGGAAATAACGAATGTAAAGCTATTATAATTCTTGGGATACGATAAAATGGAACCAGAATCGAATTTCGAACTTCCTAAGCGGATTTTTCGAGGAAACGAAAGCTTAACAGAAGCGGTAAATCGCAAATTAGAGGGTCTTAGAGAAGGAATTCGGCTAAAATCTCGTCAGCTCATTGCGTAGTAATGAGTCTCGTCCGTTTGCCCGTTTACAATCAAATTAGCCTACAATTTTGTCCAAATCCGGCAGTGCCCGAGCTACTTTCATTTCACATGTCTTATCTGGTCCGATCGAGATTCAGATGATTTGAGCCGAAAATCGTCTGTCAACAAGTAATCAAAATAGAAAACACGAAAAGGGGTGCAACACGAGGACTTCCCAGGGGGTCACCATCCTAGTACTGCTCGCGCCAAGCACGCTTAACTTCGGAGTTCTGATGGATCCGGTGCATTAGTGCTGGTATGATCGCACCCGAACATTGAGTGGATGTTTATTCTTATATCCCTCGAGTACGTGTGGAGCGGGCGGCGATGGACAACACGCGGCACTGCTCTCGCCCAATCATAACCATGAAGTTAAGCGTTCTGGCGCGATGGCAGAGGTAGGATGGGTGACCTCCCTGGGAAGACCTCGTGTCGCGACCGTTTACGTAAATTATGGATAAAACAGTCGAAATAATTGTTTTTAATGAGTTAACCGTCTCCGGAGTAATCTGCGTCATACCCTTCCGCACAGAACCGGCTCACGACAACAAAAATCGATAAATGTTCCCAGAAAATAGAAAAAAAATAAGAAGAAGGAAATAAAGAATGTAAAGCTATTATTATGCCTGGGATACGATAAAATGGAACCGGAATCGAATTTCGAACTTCCTAAGCGGATTTCTCGAGGAAACGAAAGCTTAACAGAAGCGGTAAATCGCAAATTAGAGGGTCTTAGAGAAGGAATTCGGCTAAAATCTCGTCAGCTCATTGCGTAGTAATGAGTCTCGTCCGTTTGCCCGTTTACAATCAAATTAGCCTACAATTTTGTCCAAATCCGGCAGTGCCCGAGCTACTTTCATTTCACATGTCTTATCTGGTCCCGATCGAGATTCAGATGATTTGAGCCGAAACTCGTCTGTCAACAAGTAATCAAAATAGAAAAACACGAAAAGGGTGCAACACGAGGACTTCCCAGGGGGTCACCCATCCTAGTACTGCTCTCGCCCAAGCACGCTTAACTTCGGAGTTCTGATGGGATCCGGTGCATTAGTGCTGGTATGATCGCACCCGACATTGAGTGGGATGTTTATTCTTATATCCCTCGAGTACGTGTGGAGCGGGCGGCGATGGACAACACGCGGCACTGCTCTCGCCCAATCATAACCATGAAGTTAAGCGTTCTGGCGCGATGGCAGAGCTAGGATGGGTGACCTCCCTGCAAGACCTCGTGTCGCGACCGTTTACGTAAATTATGGATAAACAGTCGAAATAATTGTTTTTAATGAGTTAACCGTCTCCGGAGTAATCTGCGTCATACCCTTCCGCACAGAACCGGCTCACGACAACAAAAATCGATAAATGTTCCCAGAAAATAGAAAAAAAAATAAGAAGAAGGAAATAACGAATGTAAAGCTATTATTATGCCTGGGATACGATAAAATGGAACCGAATCGAATTTCGAACTTCCTAAGCGGATTTCTCGAGGAAACGAAAGCTTAACAGAAGCGGTAAATCGCAAATTAGAGGGTCTTAGAGAAGGAATTCGGCTAAAATCTCGTCAGCTCATTGCGTAGTAATGAGTCTCGTCCGTGTGCCCGTTTACAATCAAATTAGCCTACAATTTTGTCCAAATCCGGCAGTGCCCGAGCTACTTTCATTCACATGTCTTATCTGGTCCCGATCGAGATTCAGATGATTTGAGCCGAAAATCGTCTGTCAACAAGTAATCAAGAATAGAAAAACACGAAAAGGGGTGCAACACGAGGACTTCCCAGGGGGTCACCCATCCTAGTATGCGCTTCGCCAAAGCACGCTTAACTTCGGAGTTCTGATGGGATCCGGTGCATTAGTGCTGTATGATCGCACCGGACATTGAGTGGGATGTTATTCTTATATCCCTCGAGTACGGTTGGAGCGGGCGGCGATGGACAACACGGCGGCACTGCTCTCGCCCAATCATAACCATGAAGTTAAGCGTTCTGGCGCGATGGCAGAGCTAGGATGGGTGACCTCCCTGGGAAGACCTCGTGTCGCGACCGTTACGTAATTATGGATAAACAGTCGAAATAATTGTTTTTAATGAGTTAACCGTCTCCGGAGTAATCTGCGTCATACCCTTCCGCACAGAACCGGCTCACGACAACAAAAATCGATAAATGTTCCCAGAAAATAGAAAAAAAAATAAGAAGAAGGAAATAACGAATGTAAAGCTATTATTATGCTGGATACGATAAAATGGAACCGGAATCGAATTTCGAACTTCCTAAGCGGATTTCTCGAGGAAACGAAAGCTTAACAGAAGCGGTAAATCGCAAATTAGAGGGTCTTAGAGAAGGAATTCGGCTAAAATCTCGTCAGCTCATTGCGTAGTAATGAGTCTCGTCCGTTTGCCGTTTACAATCAAATTAGCCTACAATTTTGTCCAAATCCGGCAGTGCCCGAGCTACTTTCATTTCACATGTCTTATCTGGTCCGATCGAGATTCAGATGATTTGAGCCGAAAATCGTCTGTCAACAAGTAATCAAAAATAGAAAAAACACGAAAAGGGTGCAACACGAGGACTTCCCAGGGGGTCACCCATCCTAGTACTGCTCTCGCCCAAGCACGCTAACTTCGGAGTTCTGATGGGATCCGGTGGCATTAGTGCTGGTATGATCGCACCCGACATTGAGTGGGATGTTTATTCTTATATCCTCTCGAGTACGTGTGGAGCGGGCGGCGATGGACAACACGCGGCACTGCTCTCGCCCAATCATAACCAGAAGTTAAGCGTTCTGGCGCGATGGCAGAGCTAGGATGGGTGACCTCCCTGGGAAGACCTCGTGTCGCGACCGTTTACGTAAATTATAGGATAAAACAGTCGAAATAATTGTTTTTAATGAGTTACCGTCTCCGGAGTAATCTGCGTCATACCCTTCCGCACAGAACCGGCTCACGACAACAAAATCGATAAATGTTCCCAGAAAATAGAAAAAAAAATAAGAAGAAGGAAATAACGAATGTAAAGCTATTATTATGCCTGGATACGATAAAATGGAACCAGGAATCGAATTTCGAACTTCCTAAGCGGATTTTCTCGAGGAAACGAAAGCTTAACAGAAGCGGTAAATCGCAAATTAGAGGGTCTTAGAGAAGGAATTCGGCTAAAATCTCGTCAGCTCATTGCGTAGTAACGAGTCTCGTCCGTTTGCCCGTTTACAATCAAATTAGCCTACAATTTTGTCCAAATCCGGCAGTGCCGAGCTACTTTCATTTCACATGTCTTATCTGAGTCCCGATCGAGATTCAGATGATTTGAGCCGAAAATCGTCTGTCAACAAGTAATCAAAAATAGAAAAACACGAAAAAGGGTGCAACACGAGGACTTCCAGGGGGTCACCCATCCTAGTACTGCTCTCGCCCAAGCACGCTTAACTTCGGAGTTCTGATGGGATCCGGTGCATTAGTGCTGGTATGATCGCACCCGACATTGAGTGGGATGTTTATTCTTATATCCCTCGAGTACGTGTGGAGCGGGCGGCGATGGACAACACGCGGCACTGCTCTCGCCCAATCATAACCATGAAGTTAAGCGTTCTGGCGCGATGGCAGAGCTAGGATGGGTGACCTCCCTGGGAAGACCTCGTGTCGCGACCGTTTACGTAAATTATGGATAAAACAGTCGAAATAATTGTTTTTAATGAGTTAACCGTCTCCGGAGTAATCTGCGTCATACCCTTCCGCACAGAACCGGCTCACGACAACAAAAATCGATAAATGTTCCCAGAAAATAGAAAAAAAATAAGAAGAAGGAAATAACGAATGTAAAGCTATTATTATGCCTGGATACGATAAAATGGAACCGGAATCGAATTTCGAACTTCCTAAGCGGATTTCTCGAGGAAACGAAGCTTAACAGAAGCGGTAAATCGCAAATTAGAGGGTCTTAGAGAAGGAATTCGGCTAAAATCTCGTCAGCTCATTGCGTAGTAATGAGTCTCGTCCGTTTGCCCGTTTACAATCAAATTAGCCTACAATTTTGTCCAAATCCGGCAGTGCCCGAGCTACTTTCATTTCACATGTCTTATCTGGTCCCGATCGAGATTCAGATGATTTGAGCCGAAAATCGTCTGTCAACAAAGTAATCACAATATAGAAAAACACGAAAAAGGGTGGCAACCGAGGACTTCCCGGGGGTCACCCATCCTAGTACTGCTCTCCGCCCAAGCACGCTTAACTTCGGAGTTCTGATGGGATCCGGTGCATTATTGCTGTTATGATCGCACCCGACATTGAGTGGGATGTTTATTCTTATATCCCTCGAGTACGTGTGTGAGCGGGCGCGATGGACAACAATGCTGCACTGCTCTCGCCCAATCATAACCATGAAGTTCAAGCGTTCTGGCGCGATGGCAGAGGTAGGAGGGTGACCTCCCTGGGAAGACCTCGTGTCGCGACCGTTTACGTAAATTATGGATAAACAGTCGAAATAATTGTTTTAATGAGTTAACCGTCTCCGGAGTAATCTGCGTCATACCCTTCCGCACAGAACCAGGCTCCAGACAACAAAAAAATCGATAAATGTTCCAGAAAATAGAAAAAAAATAAGAAGAAGGAATAACGAATGTAAAGCTATTATTATGCCTGGGATACGATAAAATGGAACCGGAATCGAATTTCGAACTTCCTAAGCGGATTTCTCGAGGAAACGAAAGCTTAACAGAAGCGGTAAATCGCAAATTAGAGGGTCTTAGAGAAGGAATTCGGCTAAAATCTCGTCAGCTCATTGCGTAGTAATGAGTCTCGTCCGTTTGCCCGTTTACAATCAAATTAGCCTACAATTTTGTCCAAATCCGGCAGTGCCCGAGCTACTTTCATTTCACATGTCTTATCTGGTCCCGATCGAGATTCAGATGATTTGAGCCGAAAATCGTCTGTCAACAAGTAATCAAAAATAGAAAAACACGAAAAAGGGTGCAACACGAGGACTTCCCAGGGGGTCACCCATCCTAGTACTGCTCTCGCCCAAGCACGCTTAACTTCGGAGTTCTGATGGGATCCGGTGCATTAGTGCTGGTATGATCGCACCCGACATTGAGTGGGATGTTTATTCTTATATCCCTCGAGTACGTGTGGAGCGGGCGGCGATGGACAACACGCGGCACTGCTCTCGCCCAATCATAACCATGAAGTTAAGCGTTCTGGCGCGATGGCAGAGCTAGGATGGGTGACCTCCCTGGGAAGACCTCGTGTCGCGACCGTTTACGTAAATTATGGATAAAACAGTCGAAATAATGTTTTTAATGAGTTAACCGTCTCCGGAGTAATCTGCGTCATACCCTTCCGCACAGAACCGGCTCACGACAACAAAAATCGATAAATGTTCCCAGAAAATAGAAAAAAAAATAAGAAGAAGGAAATAACGAATGTAAAGCTATTATTATGCCTGGGATACGATAAATAGAACCGGAATCGAATTTCGAACTTCCTAAGCGGATTTCTCGAGGAAACGAAAGCTTAACAGAAGCGGTAAATCGCAAATTAGAGGGTCTTAGAGAAGGAATTCGGCTAAAATCTTGTCAGCTCATTGCGTAGTAATGAGTCTCGTCCGTTTGCCCCGTTTACAATCAAATTAGCCTACAATTTTGTCCAAATCCGG
The DNA here is from genome assembly GCF_025594145.1 of Primulina tabacum. NCBI lineage: Eukaryota > Viridiplantae > Streptophyta > Magnoliopsida > Lamiales > Gesneriaceae > Primulina > Primulina tabacum. The sequence goes on from NC_134559.1 coordinate 41,357,132, forward strand.
CAGTGCCCGAGCTACTTTCATTTCACATGTCTTATCTGGTCCCGATCGAGATTCAGATGATTTGAGCCGAAAATCGTCTTGTCAACAAGTAATCAAAAATAGAAAAACACGAAAAGGGTGCAACACGAGGACTTCCCAGGGGTCACCCATCCTAGTACTGCTCTCGCCCAAGCACGCTTAACTCGGAGTTCTGATGGGATCCGGTGCATTAGTGCTGGTATGATCGCACCCGACATTGAGTGGGTATGTTTATTCTTATATCCCTCGAGTACGTGTGGAGGCGGGCGGCGATGGACAACACGCGGCACTGCTCTCGCCCAATCATAACCATGAAGTTAAGCGTTCTGGCGCGATGGCAGAGCTAGGATGGGTGACCTCCCTGGGAAGACCTCGTGTCGCGACCGTTTACGTAAATTATGGATAAAACAGTCGAAATAATTGTTTTTAATGAGTTAACCGTCTCGGGAGTAATCTGCGTCATACCCTTCGCACAGAACCGGCTCACGACAACAAAAACGATAAATGTTCCCAGAAAATAGAAAAAAAATAAGAAGAAGGAAAATAACGAATGTAAAGCTATATTATGCCTGGGATACGATTAAAATGGAACCGGAATCGATATTTCGAACTTCCTAAGCGGATTTCTCGAGGGAAACGAAAGCTTAACAAAGCGGTAAATCGCAAATTAGAGGGTCTTTAGAGAAGGAATTCGGCTAAAATCTCGTCAGCTCATTGCGTAGTAATGCGTCTCGCTCAGTCTTGCCCGTTTACAATCAATTAGCCTACAATTTTTGTCCAAATCCGGCAGTGCCCGAGTACTTTTCATTTCACATGTCTTATCTTGGTCCCCGATCGAGACTTACATATGATTTGAGCCGAAAATCGTCTATCAACAAGTAATCAAAAATAGAAAAACACGAAAAGGGTGCAACACGAGGACTTCCGATAGGGGTCACCAATCCTAGTACTGCTCTCGCCCAAGCACGCTTAACTTCGGAGTTCTGATGGGATCCGGTTGCATTAGTGCTGGTATGATCGCACCCGACATTGAGTGGATGTTTATTCTTATATCCCTCGAGTACGTGTGGAGCGGGCGGCGATGGACAACACGCGGCACTGCTCTCGCCCAATCATAACCATGAGTAAGCGTTCTGGCGCGATGGCAGAGGCTAGGATGGTGACCTCCCTGGGAAGACCTCGTGATCGCGACCGTTTACGTAAATTATGGATAAACAGTCGAAATAATTGTTTTTAATGAGTTAACCGTCTCCGAGAGTAATCTGCGTCATACCCTTCCGCACAGAACCGGCTCACGACAACAAAAATCGATAAATGTTCCCAGAAAATAGAAAAAAAATAAGAGAAGGAAATAACGAATGTAAAGCTATTATATGCCTGGGATACGATAAAATGGAACCGGAACGAATTTCGAACTTCCTAAGCGGATTTCTCGAGGAAACGAAAGCTTAACAGAAGCGGTAAATCGCAAATTAGAGGGTCTTAGAGAAGGAATTCGGCTAAAATCTCGTCAGCTCATTGCGTAGTAATGAGTCTCGTCGTTTGCCCGTTTACAATCAAATTAGCCTACAATTTTGCCAAATCCGGCAGTGCCGAGCTACTTTCATTTCACATGTCTTATCTGGTCCGATCGAGATTCAGATGATTTGAGCGAAAATCGTCTGTCAACAAGTAATCAAAAATAGAAAAACACGAAAAAGGGTTGCAACACGAGGACTTCCCAGGGGGTACCCATCCTAGTACTGCGCTTCGCCCAAGCACGCTTATTTCGGAGTTCTGATGGGATCCGGTGCATAGTGCTGGTATGATCGCACCCGACATTGAGGGGATGTTTATTCTATATCCTCGAGTACGTGTGGAGAGGGCGGCGATGGACAACAGCGGCACTGCTCTCGCCAATCATAACCATGAAGTTAAGCGTTCTAGCGATGGCAGAGCTAGGAGGGTGACCTCCTGGGAAGACCTCGTGTCGCGACGTTTAGTAAATTATGGATAAAACAGTCGAAAATAATTGTTTTAATGAGTTAACCGTCTCCGGAGTAATCTGCGTCATACCCTTCCGCACAGAACCGGCTCACGACAACAAAAATCGATAAAGTTCCCAGAAAATAGAAAAAAAAAATAAGAAGAAGGAAATAACGAATGTAAAGCTTATTATGCTGGAATACGATAAAATGGAACGGAATCGAATTTCGAACTTCCTAAGCGGATTTCTCGAGGAAACAAAGCTTAAAGAAGCGGTAAATCGCAAATTAGAGGGTCTTAGAAAGGAATTCGGCTAAAATCTCGTCAGCTCATTGCGTAGTAATGAGTCTCGCCGTTTGCCCGTTTACAATCAAATTAGCTACAATTTTGTCCAAATCCGGCAGTGCGAGCTACTTTCATT